>NC_066338.1:733833-792744 GCF_022539315.1 Serinus canaria
TCACAACCTGCTTCTCGGTTCAGATTGAGGAGGTACTTGGCACTCTAAAACCAGCCCAAGTTTCCACTGGTGCCAGCTTAGTCCTGGAAGGCATCCTGAAAAATGCGGAATTTTAGGAGCCAGAAGGCTGCTCCGAGCCAAAGCGCTGGATCACCAACGCAAAGCTGCCCGTTTTCCTGGAAACAAGACTCACCAACCTGGTTCATGGTGTCAGTTTGCAGGAGGTACTTGGCACTCTCAATCCAGCCAGATTTGGCAGTGCTGCCAGCTTGGTCCTGGGAGGCATCCTGCGCAATGCAGAATTTTAGGAGCCAGAAGGCTGCTCTGTGCCACAGGCCCTGGAACAAAAACTCTGCCCCATTTCCCAGGTTTATAAAACTCACCAACCCTAGTTCTAGGAGTCAGTTTGCAGGAGGTACTTGGCACTCTCAAACAGCCCAAGTTGGCACTGGTGCCAGCTTGGTCCTGGGAGGCATCCTGCGCAATGCGGAATTTTAGGAGAGAGTAGGCTGCTCTGAGCCACAGGCCCTGGAACACAAAAAGCTGCCCTTTTCCTGGAAACAAGCTCACCAACCCTGGTTCATGGTGTCAGTTTGCAGGAGGTACTTGGCACTCTCAATCCAGCCAGAGTTGGCACTGGTGCCAGCTTGGTCCTGGGAGGCATCCTGCGCAATGCGGAATTTTAGGAGCCAGAAGGCTGCTCTGAGCCACCAGGCCCTGGAACACAACACGCCCGTTTTCCTGGAAAAAAGACTCACCAACCCTGGTTCTAGGGTGTCAGATTGCAGGAGGTACTTGGCACTCTCAAACCAGCCCAAGTGTGCACTGGTGCCAGCTTGGTCCTGGGAGGCATCCTGCACAATGCAGAATTTTAGGAGCCAGAAGGCTGCTCGGAGCCACAAGCCCTGGAACACAAAACTTTGCCCCTTTCCCGGTTTGGAAACAAGACTCACCAACTCTAGTTCTAGGTGTCAGCTTGCAGGAGGTACTTGGCACTCTCAAACCAGCCCAAGTTGGCACTGCTGCCGCTTGGGTCTGGGAGGCATCCTGCGCAATGCGGAATTTTAGGAGAGAGTAGGCTTCTCTGAGCCACAGGCCCTGGAACAACCAACGCTGCCTCTTTTCCCTGGAAACATCTCTCACCAACCCTGGTTCCAGGTGTCAGTTTTAAGGAGGTACTTGGCACTCTCAAACCAGCCCAAGTTGGCACTGCTGCCAGCTTGGTCCTGGAAGGCATCCTGCTCAATGCGGAGTTTTTTGAGCCAGAAGGCTGGTCAAAGCCACAAGCCCTGGAACACCAACACCGCCAGTTTTCCTGAAGAAACAAGACTCACCAACTCTGATTATAGGGGTCAATTTGCAAGAGGTACTTGGCACTCTCAAACCAGCCCAAGTTTGCACTTCTGCCAGCTTGGTCCTGGGAGGCATCCTGCGCAATGCGGAATTTTAGGAGCCAGAAGGCTGCTCCGAGCCAGAAGCCCTGGTACACCAACGCAACGCTGCCCGTTTTCCCTGGAAACAAGACTCACTAACCCTGGTTCATGGTGTCAGTTTGCAGGAGGTACTTGGCACTCTCAAACCCGCCAGAGTTGGCACTGGTGCCAGCTTGGTCCCTGGAGGCATCCTGCGCAATGCGTATTTTTAGGAGCAGAAGGCTGCTCCGAGCCACAGGCCCTGAACACAAAAACGCGCCCCTTTTCGCTGGAAACATAGCTCACCAAACCTGGTTCTAGGTGTCAGTTTGCAGGAGGTACTTGGCACTCTCAAACCAGCCCAAGTTGGCACTGGTGCCAGCTTGGTCCTGGGAGGCATCCTGCGCAATGCGGAATTTTATGAGCCAGAAGGCTGCTCTGAGCCACAGGCCCTGGAACACAAACACCGCCCATTTTCCTGGAGAAAAAAGACTCACCAACCCTGGTTCTAGGTGTCAGTTTGCAGGAGGTACTTGGCACTCTCAAACGTGCCCAAGTTGGCACTGGCTGCCTGCTTGGTCCTGGGAGGCATCCTGCACAATGCGGAATTTTAGGAGCAGAGTCGTCTGCTCTGAGCCACCGGCCCTGGAACAACCAACGCAACGCTGCACCTTTTCCTGGAAGCAAGACTCACCAAACCTGGTTTTGGGAGTCAGTTTTCTGGAAGTACTTCGCACTTTTAAACCAGCCTGGCTTGGCACTGGTGCCAGCTTGGTCCTGGGAGGCCTCCTGCGCAATGCAGATTTTTAGGAGCCAGAAGGCTGCTCTGAGCCACAAGCTCTGGAACAGCAACGCAACGCTGCAACTTTTTTACTGGAGAAACAAAACTCACCAACCCTGATTCTAGGTGTCAGTTTTCAGGAGGTACTTGGAACTCGCAAACCATCCCAAGTTGGCACTGGTGCCAGCTTCGTCCTGGGAGGCATCCTGCACAATGCAGAATTTTAGGAGCCAGATGGCTGAAACGAGTACCAGGCCCTGGAACACAAACAATGCCCGTTTTCCTGGAGAAACAAGACTCAACAACCCTGGTTCTAGGTGTCAGTTTTCAGGAAATACTTGGCACTCTCAAACCGGCCCAAGTTGGCACTGGTGCCGGCTTGGTCCTGGGAGGCATCCTGCACAATGCGGAATTTTAGGAGCCAGAAGGCTGCTCCAAGACACAAGCCCTGGAACAACGAACGCTGCCCCTTATCCCTGGAAACATAGCTCACCAAACCTGGTTCTCGGTTTCAGATTGAAGGAGGTACTTGGCACTCTAAAACCAGCCTGATTTGCACTGGTGCCAGCTTGGTCCTGGGAGGCATCCTGCACAATGCGGAATTTTAGGAGCCAGAAGGCTGCTCCAAGACACAAGCCCTGGAACAACGAACGCTGCCCCTTATGCCTGGAAACATAGCTCACCAAACCTGGTTCTCGGATTCAGATTGAAGGAGGTATTTGGCACTCTAAAACCAGCCTGATTTGCACTGGTGCCAGCTTGGTCCTGGGAGGCATCCTGAAAAATGTGGAATTTTAGGAGCCAGAAAGCTACGCCGACCCACAAGCACTGGATCACCAACGCAAAGCTGCCCCTTTTCCCTGGAAACAAGACTCACCAACCCTGGTTCATGGTGTCAGTTTGCAGGAGGTACTTGGTACTCTCAAACCAGCCACAGTTGGCACTGGTGCCAGCTTGGTCCTGGGAGGCCTCCTACGCAATGCAGAATTTTAGGAGCCAGAAGTCTGCTCTGTGCCACAGGCCCTGGAACAAAACTTTGCCCCATTTCCCAGGTTTATAAAACTCACCAACCCTACTTCTAGAAGTCAGTTTGCAGGTACTTGGCACTCTCAAACCAGCCCAAGTTGGCACTTGTGTCAGCTTGGTCCTGTGAGGCATCCTGCGCAATGCGGAATTTTAAGAGAGAGTAGGCTGCTCTGAGCCACAGGCCCTGGAACAAAAAAAGCTGCCTCTTTTCCCTGGAAACATAGGTCACCCACCCTGGTTCACGGTGTCAGTTTGCAGGAGGTACTTGGCACTCTCAATCCAGCCAGAGTTGGCACTGGTGTCAGCTTGGTCCTGGGAGGCATCCTGCGCAATGCAGAATTTTAGGAGCCAGAAGGCTGATCCGAGTACCAGGCCCTGGAACATAAACACTGTCTGTTTTCCTGAAGAAAAATGACGCAACAACCCTGGTTCTAGGTGTTAGATTGCAGGAGGTACTTGGCACTCTCAAACCAGCCCAAGTGGGCACTGGTGCCAGCTTGGACGTGGGAGGCATCCTGCACAATGCAGAATTTTAGGAGCCAGAAGGCTGCTCGGGGCCACAAGCACTGGAACAAAAACTTTGCCCCATTTCCCAGGTTCGGAAAACACACCAACTCTAGTTCTAGGAGTCAGCTTGCAGGAGGTACTTGGCACTCTCAAACCAGCCCAAGTTGGCACTGCTGCCTGCTAGGGTCTGGGAGGCATCCTGCGCAATGCGGAATTTTAGGAGAGAGTAGGCTTCTCTGAGCCACAGGCCCTGGAACAACCAACGCTGCCTCTTTTCCCTGGAAACATCTCTCACCAACCCTGGTTCCAGGTGTCAGTTTTAAGGAGGTACTTGGCACTCTCAAACCAGCCCAAGTTGGCACTGCTGCCAGCTTGGTCCTGGAAGGCATCCTGCTCAATGCGGAGTTTTTTGAGCCAGAAGGCTGCTCCAAGCCACAAGCCCTGGAACACCAACACCGCCAGTTTTCCTGAAGAAACAAGACTCACCAACTCTGATTCTCGGGGTCAATTTGCAAGAGGTACTTGGCACTCTCAAACCAGCCCAAGTTTGCACTTCTGCCAGCTTGGTCCTGGGAGGCATCCTGCGCAATGCGGAATTTTAGGAGCCAGAAGGCTGCTCTGAGCCTGAAGCCCTGGTACACCAACGCAACGCTGCCCGTTTTCCCTGGAAACAAGACTCACCAACCCTGGTTCATGGTGTCAGTTTGCAGGAGGTACTTGGCACTCTCAAACCCGCCAGAGTTGGCACTGGTGCCAGCTTGGTCCTGGGAGGCATCCTGCGCAATGCGTTATTTTAGGAGAGAGTATGATGATCCGAGCCACAGGCCCTGAAACAAAAAACGCTGCCCCTTTTCGCTGGAAACATAGCTCACCAAACCTGGTTCTAGGTTTCAGATTGCAGGAGTCACTTGGCACTCTCAAACCAGCCCCAAGTGGGCACTGGTGCCAGCTTGCGTCTGGGAGTCATCCTGCGCAATGCGAAATTTTTTGAGCCAGAATACTGCTCTGAGCCACAGGCCCAGGAACACAAACACCGCCCATTTTCCTGGAGAAAAAAGTCTCACCAACCCTGGTTCTAGGTGTCAGTTTGCAGGAGGTACTAGGCACTCGCAAACGTGCCCAAGTTGGCACTGCTGCCTGCTTGGTCCTGGGAGGCATCCTGCACAATGCGGAATTTTAGGAGAGAGTCGTCTGCTCTGAGCCACCGGCCCTGGAACAACCAACGCAACGCTGCACCTTTTTCCTGGAAGCAAGACTCACCAAACCTGGTTTTGGGAGTCAGTTTTCTGGAAGTACTTCGCACTTTTAAACCAGCCTGGCTTGGCACTGGTGCCAGCTTGGTCCTGGGATGCATCCTGCGCAATGCAGAATTTTAGGAGCCAGAAGGCTGCTTCGAATACCAGGCCCTGAAACACAAACAACACCTATTTTCCTGGAGAAACAAGACGCACCAACCCTGGTTCCAGGTGTCAGTTTTAAAGAGGTACTTGGCACTCTCAAACCAGCCCAAGTTGGCACTGCTGCCAGCTTGGTCCTGGAAGGCATCCTGCTAAATGCGGAATTTTAGGAGCCAGAAGGCTGCTCAAAGCCACAAGCCCTGGAACACCAACACCGCCAGTTTTCCTTGAGAAACAAGACTCACCAACCCTGGTTCTAGGCGTCAGTTTGCAGGAGGTACTTGGCACTCTCAAACCAGCCCATGTTTGCACTGCTGCCAGCTTGGTCCTGGGAGGCATCCTGCACAATGCGGAATTTTAGGAGCCAAAGGCTGCTCCGAGCCAGAAGCCCTGGAACACCAATGCTGCCCTTTTCCCAGGAAACAAGACTCACTAACCCTGGTCCATGGTTTCAGTTTGCAGGAGGTACTTGGCACTCTCAAACCAGACCAAGTTTCCACTGGTGCCAGCTTAGTCCTGGAAGGCATCCTGAAAAATACGGAATTTTAGGAGAGAATAGGCTGCTCCGAACCACAAGCACTGGATCACCAACGCAAAGCTGCCCGTTTTCCCTGGAAACAAGACTCACCAACCCTGGTTCATGGTGTCAGTTTGCAGGAGGTACTTGGCACTCTCAATCCACCCAGAGTTGGCACTGGTTCCAGCTTGGTCCTGGGAGGCCTCCTGCGCAATGCAGATTTTTAGGAGCCAGAAGGCTGCTCTGAGCCACAAGCTCTGGAACAGCAACGCAACCCTGCAACATTTTAATGGAGAAACAAAACTCACCAACCCTGGTTCATGGTGTCAGTTTTCAGGAGGTACTTGGAACTCGCAAACCATCCCAAGTTGGCACTGGTGCCAGCTTCGTCCTGGGAGGCATCCTGCACAATGCAGAATTTTAGGAGCCAGAAGGCTGAAACGAGTACCAGGCCCTGGAACACAAACAATGCCCATTTTCCTGGAGAAACAAGACTCAACAACTCTGGTTCTAGGTGTCAGTTTTCAGGAAATACTTGGCACTCTCAAACCGCCCAAGTTGGCACTGGTGCCGGCTTGGTCCTGGGAGGCATCCTGCACAATGCAGAATTTTAGGAGCCAGAAGGCTGCTCCAAGACACAAGCCCTGGAACAACGAACGCTGCCCCTTATCCCTGGAAACATAGCTCACCAAACCTGCTTCTCGGTTTCAGATTGAAGGAGGTACTTGGCACTCTAAAACCAGCCTGATTTGCACTGGTGCCAGCTTGGTCCTGGAAGGCATCCTGCACAATGCGGAATTTTAGGAGCCAGTAGTCTGCTCTGAGACACAAGCCCTGGAACACCAACGCAACACTGCCCGTTTTCCCTGGAAACAAGACTCACCAACCCTGTTCATGGTGTCAGATTGCAGGAGGTACTTGGCACTCTCAAACCAGCCCAAGTTTCCACTGGTGCCAGCTTAGTCCTGGAAGGCATCCTGAAAAATGTGGAATTTTAGGAGCCAGAAGGCTGCTCCGAGACACAAGCCCTGGATCACCAACGAAAAGCTGCCTGTTTTCCCTGGAAACAAGACTCACCAACCCTGGTTCATGGTGTCAGTTTGCAGGAGGTACTTGGCACTCTCAATCCAGCCAGATTTGGCACTGGTGCCAGCTTGGTCCTGGGAGGCCTCCTACGCAATGCAGAATTTTAGGAGCCAGAAGGCTGCTCTGTGCCACAGGCCCTGGAACAAAACTTTGCCCCATTTCCCAGGTTTATAAAACTCACCAACCCTACTTCTAGAAGTCAGTTTGCAGGTACTTGGCACTCTCAAACAAGCCCAAGTTGGCACTTGTGTCAGCTTGGTCCTGTGAGGCATCCTGCGCAATGTGGAATTTTAGGAGAGAGTAGGCTGCTCTGAGCCACAGGCCCTGGAACAAAAAAAGCTGCCTCTTTTCCCTGGAAACATAGCTCACCAACCCTGGTTCTAGGGGTCAGTTTGCAGGAGGTACTTGGCACTCTCAATCCAGCCAGAGTTGGCACTGGTGTCAGCTTGGTCCTGGGAGGCATCCTGCGCAATGCAGAATTTTAGGAGCCAGAAGGCTGATCCGAGTACCAGGCCCTGGAACATAAACACTGTCTGTTTTCCTGAAGAAAAATGACGCAACAACCCTGGTTCTAGGTGTTAGATTGCAGGAGGTACTTGGCACTCTCAAACCACCCAAGTTGTCACTGGTGCCAGCTTAGTCCTGGGAGGCATCCTGCACAATGCAGAATTTTAGGAGCCAGAAGGCTGCTCCGAGCAGAAGGCCCTGGAACACCAAATCAATGCTGCCCGTTTGCCCTTTAAACAAGACTCACCAACCCTGGTTCATGGTGTCAGTTTGCAGGAGATACTTGGCACTCTCAATCCAGCCAGAGTTGGCAGTGCTGCCAGCTTGGTCCTGGGAGGCCTCCTGCGCAATGCAGAATTTTAGGAGCCAGAAGGCTTCTCTGAGCCACAGGCCCTGGACACAACGCAACGCTGCCCTTTTCCCTGGAAACAAGACTCACCAACCCTGGTTCATGGTGTCAGTTTGCAGGAGGTACTTGGCACTCTCAAACCAGCCAAGTCGTCACTGGTGCCAGCTTAGTCCTGGGAGGCATCCTGCACAATGCAGAATTTTAGGAGCCAGAAGGCTGCTCCGAGCAAAAGGCCCTGGAACAAAACTTTGCCCCATTTCCCAGGTTTATAAAACTCACCAACCCTAGTTCTAGGAGTCAGTTTCAGGAGGTACTTGGTACTCTCAAACCAGCCCAAGTTGGCACTGGTGCCAGCTTGGTCCTGGGAGGCATCCTGCACAATGCGGAATTTTAAGAGCCAGAAGGCTGTTCTGAGCCACAAGCCCTGGAACACCAACGCAACGCTGCACCTTTTCCTGGAAGCAAGACTCACCAACCCTGGTTCTGGCGTCAGTTTGCAGGAGGTACTTGGCACTCTCAAACCAGCCCAAGTTTGCACTTCTGCCAGCTTGTTCCTGGGAGGCATCCTGCGCAATGCGGAATTTTAGGAGCCAGAAGGCTGCTCCCATCCACAAGCCCTGGAACACCAACGAACGCTGCCCCTTTTCCCAGGGAAAAAAGACTCGACCAACCCTGGTTCATGGTGTCAGTTTCAGGAGGCACTTGGCACTCTCAAACCAGCTCAAGTTGGCACTGCTGCCACCGTGGGTCTGGGAGGCATCCTGCGCAAGGCGGAATTTAAGGAGAGAGTAGGCTGCTCCAAGCTACAGGCCCTGAAACAAAAAAGGCTGCCTCTTTTCGATGGAAACATAGCTCACCAACCATGGTTCTCGGTTTCAGATTGCAGAAGTTACTTGGCACTCTCAAACCAGCCCATGTGGGCACTGGTGCCAGCTTGTGTCTGGGAGGCATCCTGCGCAATGCGGAATTTTTTGACCCAGAAGGCTGCTCCGAGCCACAGACCCTGGAACACAAACACCGCCCGTTTTCCTGAAGAAACAAGACTCACCAACCCTGGTTGATGGTGTCAGTATTCAGGAGGTACTTGGCACTCTCAAACCAGCCAGAGTTGGCACTGGTGCCAGCTTGGACCTGGGAGGCATCCTGCGCAATGCAGAATTTTAGGAGCCAAAAGGCTGCTCCGGGCCACAAGCCCAGCAACAACAACGCAACGTTGCCTGTTTTCCCTGGAAAAAAGACTCACGAAGCCTAGGTCATGGTGTCAGTTTGCGGGAGGTACTTGACACTCTCAATACAGCAGGAGTTGGCATTGGTGCCAGCTTGGTCCTGGGAGGCATCCTGCACAATGCGGAATTTTAGTAGCCAGAAGGCTGCTCTGATCCACCGGCCCTGGAACAACCAACACTGCCCCTTTTCCCTGGAAACATAGCTCACCAAACCTGGTTCTAGGTTTCAGATTGAAGGAGGTACTTGGCACTCTCAAACCAGCCCAGTTGGCACTGCTGCCAGCTTGGTCTGGAGGCATCCTGCGTAATGCGGAATTTTTTGAGCCAGAAGGCTGCTCGAGCCACAGCCCTGGAACACCAAACACCACCCGTTTTCCTTGAGAAACAAGACTCACCAACCTGGTTCTAGGGTCAGTTTGCAGGAGGTACTTGGCACTATCAAACCAGCCCAAGTTGGCACTGCTGCCAGCTTGGTCTCTGCAAGCATCCTGCGCAATGCGGAATTTTAGGAGCCAGATAGGCTGCTCTGAGCCACAGGCCCTGGAACACCAACACTGCCCGTTTTCCCAGGTAAGCAAGACTCACCAACCCTGGTTCTTGGTGTCAGTTTGCAGGAGGTACTTGGCACTCTGAAAAAAGCCTGACTTGGCACTGCTGCCAGCTTTGGTCTGGGAGGCATCCTGCACAATGCGGAATTTCAGGAGCCAGAAGGCTTCTCTGAGACACAAGCCCTGGAACAAAAACATTGCCCCATTTCCCAGGTTTGGAAAACTCACCAACCCTAGTTCTAGGAATCAGTTTGAAGGAGGTACTTGGCACTCTGAAAAAAGCCAGACTTGGCACTGCTGCCAGCTTTGGTCTGGGAGGCATCCTGCACAATTCGGAATTTTAGGAGAGAGTAGGCTGCTCTGAGCCACAGGCCCTGGAACAACCAACGCTGCCTCTTTTCCCTCTAAACATAGCTCACCATACCTGGTTCTATTTTTCAGACTGAAGGAGGTACTTGGCACTCTCAAACTAGCCAGAGTTGGCACTGGTGCCAGCTTGGTCCTTGGAGGCATCCTATGCAATGCGGAATTTTTTGAGCCAGAAGGCTGCTCAGAGCCACAGGCCCTGGCATACCAACACCGCCCCTTTTCCTTGGAAACAAGACTCACCAACCTGGTTCTAGGTGTCAGTTTGCAGGAGGTACTTGGCACTCTCAAACCAGCCGAAGTTGGCACTGCTGCCAGCTTGGATCTGAGGAAGCATCCTGCGCAATGCGGAATTTTAGGAGAGAGTAGGCTGCTCCGAGCCCCAGGCCCTGGAACAACAAATGCTGTCCCTTTTCCCTGGAAACATAGCTCACCAAACATGATTCGATGTTTCAGATTGGAGGAGGTACCTGGCACTCTCAAACCAGCTGAAGTTGGCACTGGTGCCAGCTTGGTCCTGGGAGGCATCCTGCACAATGCAGAATTTTAGGAGCCAGAAGTCTGCTCAGAGTACCAGGCCCTGGGACAACAACACCGCCCGTTTTCCTGGAGAAACAAGACGCACCAACCCTGGTTCATGGTGTTAGTTTTCAGGAGGTATTTGTCACTCTCAAACCAGCCCATGTTTGCACTCGTGCCAGCTTAGTCCTAGAAGGCATTAGGCACAATGCAGAATTTTCGGATCCAGAAGGCTGCTCTGAGCCACAAGCCCTGGAACAAAATCTTTGCCCCATTTCCCAGGTTTGGAAACCTCACCAACCCTGGTTCATGGTGGCAGTTTGCAGGAGTTAATTGGCACTCTCAATCCAGCCAGACTTGGCACTGGTTCCAGCTTGGTCCTGGGAGGCATCCTGCGCAATGCGGAATTTTAGGAGAGAGTAGGATGCTCCGAGCCACCGGCCCTGGAACAACCAACACTGCCTCTTTTCCCTGGAAACATAGCTCACCAAACCTGGTTCTAGGTTTCAGATTGAAAGAGGTACTTGGCACTCTCAAACCAGCCCAAGTGTGCACTGCTGCCAGCTTGCGTCTGGGAGGCATCCTGCGTAATGCGGAATTTTTTGAGCCAGAAGGCTTCTCCGAGCCACAGTCCCTGGAACACAAACACCACCCGTTTTCCTTGAGAAACAAGACTCACCAACCCTGGTTCTAGGCGTCAGTTTGCAGGAGGTACTTGGCACTATCAAACAAGCCCAAGTTGGCACTGCTGCCAGCTTGGGTCTCTCAAGCATCCTGCGCAATACGGATTTGTAGGAGAGAGTAGGCTGCTGTGAGCCACAGGCCCTGGAACACCAACACCGCCCGTTTTCCTGGTTAAACAAGACTCACCAACCCTAGTTCTTGGGGTCAGTTTGCAGGAGGTTCTTGGCACTCTCAAACCAGCCCAAGTGGGGACGTGCCTGCTTGGACGTGGGAGGCATCCTGCGCAATGCAGAATTTTAGGAGCCAGAAGGCTGCTCTGAGCCACAAGCTCTGGAACAAAAACTTTGCCCCATTTCCCAGGTTTGGAAAACACACCAACCCTAGTTCTAGGAGTCAGCTTGCAGGAGGTACTTGGCACTCTCAAACCAGCCCAAGTTGGCACTGCTGCCTGCTTGGGTCTGGGAGGCATCCTGCGCAATGCGTTATTTTTAGGAGAGAGTAGGCTGCTCTGAGCCACAGGCCCTGGAACAACCAACGCTGCCTCTTTTCCCTGGAAACATCTCTCACCAACCCTGGTTCCAGGTGTCAGTTTTAAGGAGGTACTTGGCACTCTCAAACCAGCCCAAGTTGGCACTGGTGCCAGCTTGGTCCTGGGAGGCATCCTGCTCAATGCGGAATTTTTGAGCCAGAAGGCTGCTCTGAGCCACAGGCCCTGGAACACCAACACCGCCCGTTTTCCGAAGTAAAGCAAGACTCACCAACCCTAGTTGATGGTGTCAGTTTGCAGGAGGTCCTTGGCACTCTCAAACCAGCCCAAGTTGGCACTGGTGCCAGCTTGGTCCTGGGAGGCATCCTGCGATATGCGGAATTTTAAAAGCCAGAAGGCTGCTCTGAGCCACAAGCCCTGGAACAAAAACGTGCCCCTTTCCCATGGAAAACAACTCACCAACCCTAGTTCGGTGTCAGTTTGCAGGAGGTACTTGGCACTCTCAAACCAGCCCAAGTTGGCACTGGTGCCAGCTTGGTCCTGGGAGGCATCCTGCGATATGCGGAATTTTATGAGCCAGAAGGCTGCTCAGAGCCACAAGCCCTGGAACACCAACACCGCCAGTTTTCCTGAGAAACAAGACTCACCAACCCTGTTCTAGGGTCAGTTTGCAGGAGGTACTTGGCACTCTCAAACCAGCCCAAGTTGGCACTGGTGCCAGCTTGTTCCTGGGAGGCATCCTGCGATATGCGGAATTTTAGGAGCCAGAAGGCTGCTCTGAGCCAGAAGCCCTGGAACACCAACGCAACGCTGCCCGTTTTCCCTGCAAACAAGAGTCACTAACCCTGGTTCATGGTGTCAGTTTGCAGGAGGTACTTGGCACTCTCAAACCAGCCCAAGTTGGCACTGGTGCCAGCTTGATCCTGGGAGGCATCCTGCGCAATGCGGTATTTTTAGGAGAGAGTATGATGATCCGAGCCACAGGCCCTGAAACAAAAAACGCTGCCCCTTTTCGCTGGAAACATAGCTCACCAAACCTGGTTCTAGGTTTCAGATTGCAGGAGTCACTTGGCACTCTCAAACCAGCCCCAAGTGGGCACTGGTGCCAGCTTGCGTCTGGGAGTCATCCTGCGCAATGCGAAATTTTTTGAGCCAGAATGCTGCTCTGAGCCACAGGCCCAGGAACACAAACACCGCCCATTTTCCTGGAGAAAAAAGTCTCACCAACCCTGGTTCCAGGTGTCAGTTTTAAGGAGGTACTTGGCACTCTCAAACCAGCCCAAGTTGGCACTGGTGCCAGGTTGGTCCTGGAAGGCATCCTGCTCAATGCGGAATTTTTTGAGCCAGAAGGCTGCTCAAAGCCACCAGCCCTGGAACACCAACACCGCCAGTTTTCCTGAAGAAACAAGACTCACCAACTCTGGTTCTAGGGGTCAGTTTGCAGGAGGAACTTGGCACTCTCAAACCAGCCCATGTTTGCACTGCTGCCAGCTTGGTCCTGTGAGGCATCCTGCACAATGCGGAATTTTAGGAGCCAAAGGCTGCTCCGAGCCACAAGCCCTGGAACACCAATGCTGCCCTTTTCCCAGGAAACAAGACTCACTAACCCTGGTCCATGGTTTCAGATTGCAGGAGGTACTTGGCACTCTCAAACCAGCCCAAGTTCCCACTGGTGCCAGCTTGCGTCTGGGAGGCATCCTGCGTAATGCAGAATTTTTTGAGCCAGAAGGCTTCTCCGAGCCACAGCCCCTGGAACACAAACACCACCCGTTTTCCTTGAGAAACAAGACTCACCAACCCTGGTTCTAGGCGTCAGTTTGCAGAGGTACTTGGCACTATCACACAAGCCCAAGTTGGCACTGCTGCCAGCTTGGGTCTGGGAAGCATCCTGCGCAATGCGGATTTGTAGGAGAGAGTAGGCTGCTGTGAGCCACAGGCCCTGGAACACCAACACCGCCCGTTTTCCTGGTTAAACAAGACTCACCAACCCTAGTTCTTGGGGTCAGTTTGCAGGAGGTTCTTGGCACTCTCAAACCAGCCCAAGTGGGCACTGGTGCCAGCTTGGTCCTGGGAGGCATCCTGCGCAATGCAGAATTTTAGGAGCCAGAAGGCTGCTCGGGGCCACAAGCACTGGAACAAAAACTTTGCCCCATTTCCCAGGTTTGGAAAACACACCAACTCTAGTTCTAGGAGTCAGCTTGCAGGAGGTACTTGGCACTCTCAATCCAGCCCAAGTTGGCAGTGCTGCCAGCTTGGTCCTGGGAGGCCTACTGCGCAATGCAGAATTTTAGGAGAGAGTAGGCTGCCCTGAGCCACAGGCCCTGGAACAACCAACGCTGCCTCTTTTCCCTGGAAACATCTCTCACCAACCCTGGTTCCAGGTGTCAGTTTTAAGGAGGTACTTGGCACTCTCAAACCAGCCCAAGTTGGCACTGCTGCCAGCTTGGTCCTGGAAGGCATCCTGCTCAATGCGGAATTTTTTGAGCCAGAAGGCTGGTCAAAGCCACAAGCCCTGGAACACCAACACCGCCAGTTTTCCTGAAGAAACAAGACTCACCAACTCTGATTCTCGGGGTCAATTTGCAAGAGGTACTTGGCACTCTCAAACCAGCCCAAGTTTGCACTTCTGCCAGCTTGGTCCTGGGAGGCATCCTGGGCAATGCAGAATTTTAGGAGCCAGAATGCTGCTCTGAGCCACAGGCCCAGGAACACAAACACCGCCCATTTTCCTGGAGAAAAAAGTCTCACCAACCCTGGTTCTAGGTGTCAGTTTGCAGGAGGTACTAGGCACTCGCAAACGTGCCCAAGTTGGCACTGCTGCCTGCTTGGTCCTGGGAGGCATCCTGCACAATGCGGAATTTTAGGAGAGAGTCGCCTGCTCTGAGCCACCGGCCCTGGAACAACCAACGCAACGCTGCACCTTTTTCCTGGAAGCAAGACTTACCAACCCTGGTTCTGGGAGTCAGTTTTCTGGAAATACTTCGCACTTTTAAACCAGCCTGGCTTGGCACTGGTGCCAGCTTGGTCCTGGGAGGCATCCTGCGCAATGCAGAATTTTAGGAGCCAGAAGGCTGCTTCGAGTACCAGGCCCTGAAACACAAACAACACCTATTTTCCTGGAGAAACAAGACGCACCAACCCTGGTTCCAGGGGTCAGTTTTAAGGAGGTACTTGGCACTCTCAAACCAGCCCATGTTTGCACTGCTGCCAGCTTGGTCCTGGGAGGCATCCTGCACAATGCGGAATTTTAGGAGCCAAAGGCTACTCTGAGCCACAAGCCCTGGAACACCACTGCTGCCCTTTTCCCAGGAAACAAGACTCACTAACCCTGGTCCATGGTTTCAGATTGCAGGAGGTACTTGGCACTCTCAAACCAGCCCAAGTTTCCACTGGTGCCAGCTTAGTCCTGGAAGGCATCCTGCACAATGCCGAATTTTAGGAGCCAGAAGGCTGCTCCGAGCCACAAGCCCTGGATCACCAACGCAACGCTGCCCGTTTTCATTGGAAACAAGACTCACCAACCCTGGTTCATGGTGTCAGTTTGCAGGAGGTACTTGGCACTCTCAATCCAGCCAGAGTCGGCACTGGTGTCAGCTTGGTCCTGGGAGGCATCCTGCGCAATGCAGAATTTTAGGAGCCAGAAGGCTGCTCTGAGCCACAAGCCCTGGAACAAAATCTTTGCCCCATTTCCCAGGTTTGTAAAACTCACCAACCCTGGTTCTAGGAGTCAGTTTTCAGGAGGTACTTGGTACTCTCAAACCAGCCACAGTTGGCACTGGTGCCAGCTTGGTCCTGGGAGGCATCCTGCACAATGCGGAATTTGAAGAGCCAGAAGGCTGTTCTGAGCCACAAGCCCTGGAACACCAACGCAACGCTGCACCTTTTTCCTGGAAGCAAGACTCACCAACCCTGGTTCTTGCAGTCAGTTTTCAGGAGGTACTTGGCACTCTCAAACCAGCCCACGTTTGCACTTCTGCCAGCTTGTTCCTGGGATGCATCCTGCGCAATGCAGAATTTTAGGAGCCAGAAGGCTGCTCCCATCCACAAGCCCTGGAACACCAACGAAACGCTGCCCCTTTTCCCGGGGAAAAAAGACTCGCCAACCCTGGTTCATGGTGTCAGTTTTCAGTAGGCACTTGGCACTCTCAAACCAGCTCAAGTTGGCACTGCTGCCACCGTGTGTCTGGGAGGCATCCTGCGCAAGGTGGAATTTAAGGAGAGAGTAGGCTGCTCCGAGCCACAGGCCCTGAAACAAAAAACGCTGCCTCTTTTCGCTGGAAACATAGCTCACCAACCCTGGTTCTCGGTTTCAGATTGCAGAAGTTACTTGGCACTCTCAAACCAGCCCAAGTGGGCACTGGTGCCAGCTTGATCCTGGGAGGCATCCTGCGCAATGCGGAATTTTTTGACCCAGAAGGCTGCTCCGAGCCACAGGCCCAGGAACACAAACACCGCCCGTTTTCCTGAAGAAACAAGACTCACCAACCCTGGTTCTAGGAGTCAGTATGCAGGAGGTACTTGGCACTCTCAAACCAGCCAGAGTTGGCACTGGTGCTAGCTTGGACCTGGGAGGCATCCTGCGCAATGTGGAATTTTAGGAGCCAAAAGGCTGCTCCGGGCCACAAGCCCTGCAACAACAATGCAACGTTGCCTGTTTTCCCTGGAAAAAAGACTCACAAAGCCTAGGTCATGGTGTCAGTTTGCGGGAGGTACTTGACACTCTCAATACAGCAGGAGTTGGCATTGGTGCCAGCTTGGTCCTGGGAGGCATCCTGCACAATGCGGAATTTTAGGAGCCAGAAAGCTGCTCTGATCCACAAGCCTTGGAACAAAACCTTTGCCCCATTTCCCAGGTTTGTAAAACTCACCAAACCTAGTTCTAGCAGTCAGTTTGCAGGAGGTACTTGGCACTCTCAAACCAGCCCAAGTTGGCACTGGTGACAGCTTGGTCCTGTGAGGCATCCTGCGCAATGTGGAATTTTAGGAGAGAGTAGGATGCTCTGAGCCACAGGCCCTGGAACAACCAACTCTGCCCCTTTTCCCTGGAAACATAGCTCACCGACCCTGGTTCTAGGTTTCAGATTGCAGGAGGTACTTGGCACTCTCAAACCAGCCCAAGTGGGCACTGCTGCCAGCTAGAGTCTGGGAGGCATCCTGCGCAATGCGGAATTTTTTGACCCAGAAGGCTGCTTTGAGCCACAGGCCCTGGTACACCAACACCGCCCCTTTTCCATAAGAATCAAGACTCACCAACCCTGGTTCTAGGAGTCAGTTTGCAGGAGGTACTTGGCACTCTCAAACCAGCCGAAGTTGGCACTGCTGCCACCTTGGGTTGGGGAAGCATCCTGTGCAATGCGGAATTTTAGGAGAGAGTAGGCTGCTCCGAGCCCCAGGCCCTGGAACAACAAATGCTGTCCCTTTTCCCTGGAAACATAGCTCACCAAACCTGATTCGATGTTTCAGATTGTAGGAGGTACCTGGCACTCTCAAACCAGCCCAATTAGGCTCTTGTGCCAGCTTGGTCCTTGGAGGCATCCTGCACAATGCGGAATTTTAAGAGCCAGAAGGCTGCTCTGAGCCACAAGCCCTGGAACACCAACAACCCCCTTTTTCCTGGAGAAACAAGACGCACCAACCCTGGTTCATGGTGTCAGTTTTCAGGAGGTACTTGGCACTCTCAAACCAGCCCAGGAGGGCACTGCTGCCAGCTCGGGTCTGGGAGGCATCCTGCGCAAAGCAGAATTTTAGAAGCCAGAAGGCTGCTCTGAGCCACTAGCCCTGGAACAAAATCTTTGCCCCATTTCCCAGGTTTGGAAAACACACCAACCCTGGTTCTAGGGGTCAGTTTGCAGGAGGTACTTGGCACTCCAAACAAGCCCAAGTTGGCACTGCTGCCCGCTGGGGTCTGGCCGGCATCCTGCGCAATGCGGAATTTTAGGAGAGAGTAGGCTGCTCTTAGGCACCGGCCCTGGAACAACCAACACTGCCCCTTTTCGCTGGAAACATAGCTCACCAAACCTGGTTCTAGGTTTCAGATCGGAAGAGGTACTTGGCACTCTCAAACCAGCCCAAGTTGGCACTGCTGCCAGCTAGAGTCTGGGAGGCATCCTGCGCAATGCGGAATTTTTTGACCCAGAAGGCTGCTCCGAGCCACAGCCCCTGGAACAAAAACACCGCCCGTTTTCCTTGAGCTACAAGACTCACCAACCCTGGTTCTAGGCGTCAGTTTGCATGAGGTACTTGGCACTCTCAATCCAGCCCAAGTTGGCACTGCTGCCACCTTGGGTTGGGGAAGCATCCTGCGCAATGCGGAATTTTAGGAGAGAGTAGGCTGCTCCGAGCCCCAGGCCCTGGAACAACAAAGGCTGCCCCTTTTCCCTGGAAACATAGCTCACCAAACCTGATTCTATGTTTCAGATTGGAGGAGGTACCTGGCACTCTCAAACCAGCCCAAGTAGGCTCTTGTGCCAGCTTGGTCCTTGGAGGCATCCCGCACAATGCAGAATTTTAGGAGCCAGAAGACTGCTCAAAGTACCAGGCCCTGGAACACCAACAACCCCCTTTTTCCTGGAGAAACAAGATGCACCAACCCTGGTTCATGGTGTCAGTTTTCAGGAGGTACTTGGCACTCTCAAACCAGCCCAAGTTGGCACTGGTGCCAGCTTGGTCCTGGGAGGCATCCTGCGCAATGCAGAATTTTAGGAGCCAGAAGGCTGCTCTGAGCCACAAGCCTTGGAACAAAAACTCTGCCCCTTTTCCCAGGTTGTAAAACTCACCAACCCTGTTTCTAGGTGTCAGTTTGCAGGAGGTACTTGGCACTCTCAAACCAGCCCAAGTTGGCACTGCTGCCAGCTTGGTCTGGGAGGCATCCTGCGCAATGCGGAATTTAGGAGCAGAAGGATGCTCTGAGCCACCGGCCCTGGAACACCAACACTGCCCTTTTCCCTGGAAACAAAGCTCACCAAACCTGGTTCATGGTGTCAGATTGCAGAGAGGTACTTGGCACTCTCAAACCAGCCCAAGTGTGCACTGCTGCCAGCTTGCGTCTGGGAGGCATCCTGCGTAATGCGGAATTTTTTGAGCCAGAAGGCTTCTCCGAGCCACAGCCCCTGGAACAAAAACACCGCCCGTTTTCCTTGAGAAACAAGACTCACCAACCCTGGTTCTAGGCGTCTGTTTGCAGGAGGTACTTGGCACTATCAAACAAGCCCAAGTTGGCACTGCTGCCAGCTTGGGTCTGGGGAGCATCCTGCGCAATGCGGATTTGTAGGAGAGAGTAGGCTGCTGTGAGCCACAGGCCCTGGAACACCAACACCGCCCGTTTTCCTGGTTAAACAAGACTCACCAACCCTAGTTCTTGGGGTCAGTTTGCAGGAGGTACTTGGCACTCTCAAACCTGCCCAAGTTGGCACTGGTGCCAGCTTGCCTCTGGGAGGCTTCCTGCGCAATGCAAGAGCCGCAGAAGACGGGTTTCTGCAACTGGCCGAAGGAAGGTGCCGGTTCCCGGCGTCTTTCTGCAGAAGCTGCGGTCCAGAGCGCACAGCGACCGGCACAATGCTTTGTGCGCAAACAAGCCGCTTCTTCGCCTCCGGGTGACGGAGAGCTCAGCAGATGCTGAGACGCATTAAACGAAGGCGCGCAGCACCGGGATTGAGTGCACAGCTCTCAAACTGAGCCAGGACAAGAACTACTGACTTTCCAGACGTTTAAGCTTCATTTAACAGACGAAGGGAAAAAGTTCTCGGACAACTTTTCTTTGCACATTTCTAAGCTATTTGAAGCATTCTGTGGGGAATCTTACTTTTTCTTTTCGCCTCGGAGCTAGTAAGAACTCGACTAGATTTATGAAAAACGTCGAGGGATTCTTCCTGTGCGGGCACAGTTTTTTCTTGAAAGCCTTGAAAAGCTTTTTCGCTAAGATGTAGACGGCAAGAGCCGCAGAAGACGGGCTACCGCAACTCGCCGAACGAAGGTGCCGGTTCCCGGCGTCTTTCGGCAGAAGCCGCGGTCCGGAGCGCACAGCGACCGGCACAATGCTTTGTGCGCAAACAAGCCGCTTCTTCGCCTCCGGGTGACGGAGAGCTCAGCAGATGCTGAGACGCATTAAACGAAAGCGCAAAGCACCTGGATTGAGTGCACAGCTCTCAAACTGAGCCAGGACAAGAACTAATCACTTTCCAGATGTTTAAGCTTACTTGTACGTAGGAAGAGAAAAAGTTCTCAGACAACTTTTCTTTGCACCTTTCTAAGCTATTTGAAGAACTCCGTGGGGAATCTTACTTTTTCTTTTCGCCTCGGAGCTAGTAAGAACTACACTAGCTTCATGAAAAACGTCGAGGGATTCTTCCTGTGCTGGCAGAGTTTTTTCTAGAGAGAAATCCTGGAAAAGCTTTTTCGCTAAGATGTAGACGGTAAGAGCCGCAGAAGACGGGTTACCGCAACTCGGCAAAGGTAGGTGCCGGTTCCCGGCGTCTTTCGGCAGAAGCCGCGGTTCGGAGCGCACCGCGACCGGCACAATGCTCTGTGCGCGAAAAAGCCGCTTCTTCGCCTCCGGCCGATGGAGAGCTCGGCAGATGCTGAGACGCGTTAAACAAAAGCGCAAAGAAACGGGATTGAGTGCACAGCTCTCAAACGGAGCCAGGACAAGAACGAACCACTTTCCCGACGTTTAAACTTACTTTAACATAGGAAGGGAAAAAGTTTTCGACCACTTTTCTTTGCACCTTTCTAAGCTCTTTGAAGCACTCCGTGGGGAATCTTACTTTTTCTTTTGGTCTCCGACCTGCTAAGAACTCCAGAATCTTCATGAAAAACGTCTAGGTATTCTTGCTGTGCTGGCACAATTTTTTCGTGAGAGAAAGCCTGGAAAAGCTTTTTCTCTAAGATGTAGGCGGCAAGAGCCGCAGAAGACGGGTTACCGCAACTGGCCGAAAGTAGGTGCCGGTTCCCGGCGTCTTTCGGCAGAAGCCGCGGTCCGGAGCTCACCGCAGCCGGCACAATGCTCTGTGCGCGAAAAAGCCGCTTCTTCGCCTCCGGGAGACGGAAAGCTCGGCAGATGCTGGGACGCGTTAAACGAAGGTGCAAAGCACCGGGATTGAGTGCACCGCTCTCAAACTGAGCCAGGACAAGAACGAACCACTTTCCCGACGTTTAAACTTACTTTAAAATAGGAAGGGAAAAAGTTCTTGGACACCCCCCACTTCTTAAATTCTATTTTTAAAGCAAAAAATAACCCATTCAAACGACTAAGTCTCTGCTCCAATCTGTATAAAAAAAGCAGTCCATTACCTGCTTTCTTAGCAGATTCTTTAGCTTCTTTTATTATGGCAACCTTTTCTTGCTCTTCTAGATTAGAACCAAATTCTTAGGGCATATAAGGAAACATAGGTTTCCTGTATCTGATTCTTAGATACAGAAGTCCAGCAAGGAATTCAGATTTCAAAAGAAGTGTCTGTACAACAAGATTCAGCCCAACGTTGAGACATATTAGCTATTTTACTGGAAAAGCAGACAAAAGGAGACTTTTTAGATTTCCATACGATCATGGCTGCTTTCTTCCAGAAACTCACATAAGTTACTTGAAAGTAGCTGCAATATTACTGTAAGCAGTGCTGTGAATGTAGGACATAATCATTCTTCTCTTCCATTGAACACCTCAAGTGGAGTCTCGTCAATTCTCTTCAAAATTCTGGATTTCTTTGCAAACTGGTAAAATAATGATAAATAAAGTGTTCTGTTCATACAGTTTAAACCTAATGTTCAAAATGAAAAAAAATTCCATTCAGATATGGTCTGCAATAATACAGCAGAGAGAAGATGAACCAGACTGGACTACAAAAGAAATAAAGTGAAGCAGAATTTGTGATCTTGGAAGACCTTGTGATTAATTATTCAAATAAGTACAGAAATTAAATATAACCTATTCAAATTCAAACAGTGATGCACAGATAGAGAAAAAGGACTAATTACTACTAATATTTCTTTCATTCTCCAACAAGAAGTGCAATGATCCTCTGGAATGCACAGAAGATGGTTGGAAAAGACAGCAGCCTTCTTCTTGCCAACATATTCCTCAGAACTCCAGGAGACTAATCATTTGAGCTATGAGGAGCTTTCTCTCTGTCAAACTCCCAGAGCATAGCAAATATTCTCTTCCTTTAGGGATCCTCTCCTCCCTGGGCGGAGTGGTGGATAGTCTACAGCCCCGGTGTATCAGCCAGACACTCCGCCTTCTTTCCCATGGCTTCTGCAGCAAGGACATCATCTCCACTGGCTTTCTAGCCAAAATATATGCAAGGCACAACAAAGAACATAGCCAAAACCTTGAGCACAGCTTATGGGATTTGAAAGAAAAATCTCAGGATGGCAATTCTGGATCTTCTGATCCAAACCATCAGGAAACCTTTCTTTTGAGGTGTTGGGAAAGATGAATGTTTGACAAGAAAGTCTCACAGATATGTATGCTTGGCAGAAAGATTTTTGAATGTGGAGACAGAAGAATGAATAGAGTTGGAAGCAAGTTTTCATCTAGAAGAAAAGAATTGCTGAGCCAGTCTTACTGGATAACCAAGGAGGCAAAGGGTATGTTAGTTAGAAGGGGCTTTTATAACTTAGAGCAAAGGATAAATCCCCCCCTCAAAAAAAAGATGTTTTTACCAAGCAGGAAGATAGCACAGGTAAACAAGTCAGCAAATGTGGCAAGCAGAAAAAAGGTCTCCGAATTTTCCACTGCCAAGAAAACTGAAAAGCAACTTTCAGCTTCAACTGTAATGTACTGACTTTTAGTGAGTGGAGAATAGTAACATGACTATGGTAATTAGAGTAGTTATGATAGGCTATAGATAAGAGTTAAGGGATAGATTGGTTCTACTGTATGAAGATGCTCAGCAAAGTATATAATGCATTGTAACCAAACCCAAAGGCTCTCCAGGCCTGCCTGCAGCTAGAACTGAAAGCTGTAGGCACAGTCTCTGTCTCCCACCACCCTGGGCTGCTGCAACGTCTTGGATGGAATAAACTGCATTTTGGAGAGCCGCCTGGAGTCCCGCATCCCTCATTTAGGCTCTTACATGGACGTGAAAAACTCTTCTGTGTATTGTACAAAAACATAGCTATGCAATCTAGAGTTGTATGACCCAATATTTCTATTGAACTGGAACATTTTTTATCAATATTATGGATCCACTTCTTTTCAGTGTGTTTGGTAAAAAAGTAAAGTATCTTTAAAAGGAATTATTGGATGCGTACTGAGTACTACGGATTAGTTAATGTGTTGGTTGGGCATGGCTTGGTTTTTGGTGGGGAGGGAAGAAGCCAGCCACAGAAGTGATTTTTTGTGGAAAGCTCCTAGAAATTTCCTCCATGCCTGGCAAAGTGAATCCCTGCTTGGCACTAAGAACAGACATGCTGCTAAGCCAATTACAGAAGCTGGTAGCACCTCGGTGGTATAATTAAGAAGCAAATCAAAACTGCAGCCAGTTCACTTGAAGTTGGGAAATTTTTGGGTTGGCACCTCTCCTGGTTTGAAATCAAAACCAGTGAGACACTCTATTGCAGTGGGTGTTTATTATTGTAATGCCATTCTAGTAGTTCATTTTATAATCCTTCCTGTTTTGTGCTCTTCTAGCATATGTTAATTTTAAACGATTGCTCTTTTCCCCCCTGTAGTGTTGGTTTTTGCCCTAGCTGTCCATCTCCCCAAAGACCTGCCCTTTTGTTCCCTGTTCCTTCTCCCATTGAACATCAACCCCTCCCCAAGCTTGCCCCTTTCTCTAGAAACTTCCCGATCAATTTTTTGCCCTTTGAAACCCCATTGGTTTGTTCAAGTTATTCTCCTTCCCTGTAGTCCCCCTACTGGTTTAAACATTGTATTCCCTGCCTTGTGTTCCACCCCCACTTTCTCCCAGTTGCTTCGAGATTGTATCCTTCCCTGGGACTCCCCCCCTTTACAAGTTGATGTATGCCTTTGAGTCAGTGTCTTTCAGTGTCCTTGACCCTCCAGGGAGTAAACTGAAAGACATACAGAAGACCTCTCCCTGTTCCTTGTCCCTGCCCTCAGCGCAGTTCTATCCCCAAGGCAGTCCACTTGTGCCGTAGAGCAGCTGTGCCCTACAGCTGCAGCCCGGATTCGACAGCTTTCTTGGGGCGGCCCACTCTCGCTGTCGGTGTCAGGAGCTTGTCAGGCTGAAGAAATCCTGCATTGCAGCAAGACTCCAAGTCAGAAATACAATTTATTAGGAAAAGGGGGAAAAAACAATTACATGCAAGAATACAGAAATAAAACACTGACAGAGTCAAAACACAAGCTGACGTTCTGCCAGTAGATTAGTGGTCACAGTTTGGATGAAATTGTCTTGTTGAAAATGTGATTCTGTAGAAATCATCTGGTAGCTCTTGTCCTCTGGAAAACCAGTGGGTAAGGGTGGCCGTTCCTCTGGGAAAGCAATGGAAAGACTGCTTGTTGCGTCCCAAAACCCAGATGATATCCGGGTGGGGATGCTTAGCTCCTCCCCTCTGGGCGGAGCATCTCGCAATGGGCTGATATCATTCTGAGTCACGCTTTGGGTCCTTGATTACCCATTAAACAGCAATGGCTCCTGGATGGATTTATCTCTGAATCATGTTATAAGACTTCGATGGGCCCATGAACAGGAGGTAAGGAAAAACGATGCCAGCCCTGGTTTCCGCAGTTCTTGAGGGTGGGAATAGAATGCATTTTTATATTGTAAGCTAGGACAATACAGGATGCAGGTTTTTGCTTAAGCAGGAAGTTTGTATGGATTTGAAAAGTATCCTCATACCAGAGGCACAAAAGTCTTCTCCTACCCCTTTTAATCCTCTTCAAATGAAGCAATTCTAACAATAACCTAACGCATGAATGACTTGCAAGTGAGTTGAAGGAATATGCCAAAGATAAGTAGTGTTCAACTGCAGAGAATTGTTTAGGGACATCATAGCCTAATATTTTAAATCAGGAAGCATGGATGGACGGGTCTTTTTTCCTTAGTTGTCTACAGAACCAGCGGTCCTTTGCAGGAGGGTGTTTGGATTTAGGATGACACTGGCAACTAAAGAGCATGGCTCCACAGAAAGTGCTACTTTTAGACCCGAACATTCAACTACTATAGGCAAATAGGAGAATAGTTGATTAGTGACACCGCAGACAGGAAGAGTCTGCGACTTACCCCATGGAACAATAGTAGCACATTTCAATTTTAGAAAACCATGCATTTCAGAGGACCAAGCATCAGTATAAATAAAAGGTGGAGTAGAGACATCCTAGTGTTCTTATCAGAAGCATGTTCCTCCATATGAGAGTATTTAGGAAAGGACAGTGCATTCATAAGGAAAGGTGTGCCAGTTACAAAACCTGCAGAACAAGGCAGACAAACTTATACAATATGCATCCTCCAGTGCAAAATGAAGAAATAATCATTTCAATCTTCCATGGAATTAATTGCATTTATTTGCTATTTTCATTGCTGCTGCTAAAAAATGATTTTTTAAGACTGAATTTTATGAATTCTGCAAAGCTACCTTTTGAATGTCTTCATACCCATATCATACACTGAGGTGACAAAGAGAAACCTGGTCCATCTCCCTCTCCTTGTAGCTTTAGGCCAGTGAGTGATTAGAAGTTGGCCACTTCATTTGAGATAATTAGCTTTACCAAGAAAGAATATTATCCAGCCTTGATCTTTCCTTTAGAGCCGATCCACTTTGTAGTCATCAATTCTTAACTCAGCTGGCGAGAAACAATGGCATTACAGCCAGGGATGTTCGAGTGTGCTGATGGGAAATGAAGCTTTCATCTTCAGGTCCTTGCTTCAGTAAATATTTCAAATTCTTCAGGAAGAAAATTGGAAGACCAGTAATTCCCAACTCAAATGACCTAATTTGAATAGTCTGCATGCATAAGAGACATCAAGCAGGTGCTCTCATCTGTTAGGGGAATACCCAGCCAGTACATTATTGTCTAGTTAGGAGGCAATACATTTGGAAATCATTGAATTTTTTCTATTGCAATGAATGGTCAACACATTTTATTACTGGCTAAGGTAAAATTATGTCTTCTGCATCCTTTCAGAGAGGAAGCTTCCCTGGATCTAAAGCCGCTCAGCTCCATGATGGGATGCTTTGTCTTCAAAGAGAACTCTAGTCTTTTTCCTTTTGGATTGCACCCATAGCTTTTCACTCACTCTTCAGGTACCTGTTTAAATGTCCTCTTATCTCATGCAAATTTCTATGAGCATAGCCATTGAATTGGTAAGTATTCCATTAGGTCCACAGGCCCTGTTGAGATGGATGCAAAGGTCTCAAGGGTGTTAGCAGATGTTCTTCTGAGGCCACTCCTGATCATGCTTGATGGATCATGGTGACTGAGGAAAGGGCCCAAAGACTGGATGAAAGCAAATGTCACCCATCTTCACAAAAGGCAACTTGGAGGACTCAGAAAAGTACAAGCCAGCCAGCCTCATTTTTATCCCCAGGAAGTTAGTTGATGGAATAGCAATTCCTGGAATGCATTGCCAGGCACATGAAGGAGGACAAAATAATGTAGTCAACATGGATTTACCAGGGGAAATTTGTGCTTGACAACTTTTGAAACTCCTCCGGTGAATGAACTCTCCTGGTAGATGAAGAGAATATCGTCTGCCTGGGCTTCAGGGAAGTTTCTGACATTTATCTACATTGAAGCGCACATACATATGGGAAAGAATCGTGCAAAGAGCAGGGAACCAGTGTCTTTTCAATGATGCTCAGTGAAAAGACCAGAGGCAGTGTGCACACACTGAAATACAGGAGATTGCCTCTGAACATCACAAAATTATTTTTTACTGTGACAGTGACTGAACCATGGCACAGAGTGTCCAAAAAGATGGTGGAGACTGGATCATTGAAGACATTAAATGTAGGCCCAGATATAATCCTGGGCAACGGGCTCTAGGTTGAAGCAGGGGGATTGGACGTGGTAAGCCCCACAGACCCGTTCCACCCTCATTCATTCTGTGCTAGTGAATTCTCTTAGAGATGCATTTCAAGGACTGGCATGACAAAGCTCTGTGCAGAGCCAGATCCAACTGGACATGGGATTTAAGTTCCTGAAGTAGTTTTCAAGAAGAATGCTAAACTCCGGGATAACTGTCTCTTCCATAACTGAATCCCTCTCCTGGGAAAATTCCCCAGCTAGAGAAAGATCTTCTGAGACGCATGCTTAAGACTGACACTGGCTGGGCAAATTTCTCCCTATGTGTGTCTAAGACCAGTTAGGACCTTTACCAAAAGTGTTGTCAATGTAGTCACAGAAGGCATATTGTTAAGAAGTGACAACTTACATCAGAATGGCAAATATTGGTCCACCAACTATATTACCCTCTGGGAATATCTACTTAGATTTAAAAAAAAAAAAACTGTTGGTCTTTATTTAACTATTCATTTCAATATTCATAAGGGAAGGAAAGACCTATGTCCTTAACTTTTCTCTAACCTAACAGATTAAAACATTCCTTGTAACAAATCGTATCTTAATGATCGGTCTATGACCCACAACCCCCTTTTAGTTGGGAAAACAGTTCTAAAATTGTGTAGAGAGTTGCAAAGAAGCCAAGACAATAGGAAAGAAACAAAAACAGATAAAAAGCGTCATCTTGAGTCTGCTAGCTAGTCCTAGAAGTAGTCTGCTAGAAAAAGGAAACCCCAGTAGAATTTTAAATGTGTTCATGCACTTGATTCAGTAACTGGTCAATGGAAAAATCAGTCCTTTCGCACCAATTTCCCCCAGCAACAAAACTCCAACAGGTTGACACCACCATCATGCCTGTCCCCAGACGTCATTTTAAAGAGAACTGATGATCTTGAAAATCTGTTTGTGTAAACAGTTGCAAGATATTGGAGGGAGTCTCCGCATTCTCATTCCTCCATGCAGCATGAAAGTATATTTTATAAATCTGCAAGAAAGCATGGGATTTACCAGGGAGAGTAAAATGGATGACTTGGGAATTGATTAATATCTTTGGATATGAAACTTCATATTCACCTCTCTGTGAAGTTTCTAAAGCAAATGATGGAGCTGAGGCATGGATCTGCCACTACGATTTTAAGCAAACATAGACACTCCCCTTCACATGCCCCACCTTCCGCACACACCTAGGCACACACAGAGATCAGCATAGCAGATCATGAACACCTTGGAAAAGACTGAAATGCTAAATGCCTCTCTTTGTGGGCAAGATAGCTGGTGCACTGTTTCAAACATCTGGTATACAAAGTCTGTTTAATATCTACCTCATATTTAAAACACAGCTTTTCATTGAATTGTGTTTGCAGAATATTTTCCTTTCATTTGTTCCTTTAAAATTACTTAGTTCTATGTTCTAGGAATATTTTCTTCTAAAAAAAGAAAAAATATAGATGTCTTTTCAGAAGAAAACATTGGTTTATACAATATTAAACCATCATGGTATGGAAGAATTTATTTGTCCCTGACTAAGGTGATGTGGGAGAGTTAGGGATTGCGGCCGGAAGATCTCGGGCTGTTACGCGTAGACAGGAAGACCCCTCCTCACCTTCAGTCTGACCTTGGCTGCACCCAGGACAAGGGCAGAGGAAGTGACACAAACTACCTAGGCCATAAATACCCCTGAAACCTTTGAATAAACGCCATTTGCTATCCACCACATTGGTGTCCGCAGCACATGGACCGAGTGACTCTGTATTTGGGTCACCGTGCCGTACTCCAGAACCAGGTCGCCTCGTAGCCAGCGGCTACATATTGGTGCCGAAACTCCGGGTACCAGCACCCGGGGTGCAGGAGTCACCTGGACAGGGGCCGGCGGCCGCACAGCGGGTCTAGTGCGGCGGGGAGGACGCTCCCGGACCAGCGAGGGACATGGAAGCCGTCGTGCAGGTTGTAACCCAAATGCATGTTCAGTGGGGAATAGAATGCAAACTTAAGGATTTATGCCTTGCTATTTCGAGGCTTATTAAATTACAGGCGATAGATAGCCCTGTGGATATTCTCCATCCGGAGAAATGGGACCATTGTACTAAGGTTTTAGCTGAAGAAACGATGTCCTGTGGCTCGGGAAAAGCTCTTAAGTCGTGGGGCAGGGTTGTGCAAGCCTTGCAAAAGGCAAGAAATGAGCAGAACACCTGGCAAGCTGCGAAAGCGTGGTTGCTGGCCACGCTGCAGCTGGGGGTGGCCGCGGCGACACAAACCGCGGAGGACTTAGAACAAACCGGCAGCGAGAAGCCGCGAACGCCGGACCCCTCCGAGCAGATCGGATTACCATCAGAGGGGGGGGAGAACGCGCGGTCGTTTTGGCAGGGACTCACGGAGGAGGCGAGGGCGGCGGCGAAACCGCCGAGCCCCGAAGGGGAGGACAGGAATGCACCCCCTCCACATGCGTTTGAAAATGGCGGGGAGGCGTGTGCTCAGGGCAGAATGGAACCCGAGCGGGGCGGAAATGGAGTCAGCCCGCTTAACAACGCATGCGCAGGCGAGCGGGGGGACGGGGCGGCCCCCGCGCAGGAGCGTATGAACAATCAGAGCGCTCAACTCACATTCGGTCCTTATAGGGCAAGGACCTCCCCCAGCAGGAGGCGGGGGGACCCCAGGGGGAGGGAATGGTCCAAACCCCGCAAGAAGGGGCCGGACGCGTTCCATCCCTCCCCGAGCCCGAGCCCGAGCCCCTCCCCGAGCCCGAGCCCGATCCTTCCGCGGAGCCCGCCGGGTCCTAGACCCCCCACGGAACCTTTCCGGGAATTCGCGACTCCCCTGTCCATCCCTTCCCCGCCGGCCGGCGGCGCAGCGCCGGGGGCGCGGCGGCGCGCGCGGTCCTTTTGCGGGGAGCTGGCGGAGAGGACCCGGGGCGCCGAGAGGGCGGCTGGCGCGGACGCGCGGGCGGCCCCGCCACCGCCGCCGCCGCACACGGCAAAACACAGCGCCGGCGATCCAGGAGATGGGCGGGGCGCGCGAGTCCACGGCGGGAAAAGCCCGGAGGCGCGAGTAGTTGCTGACGCGCATGCGCAGGGGAGCGGCAAAGAGCGCAGATTCGATCAGGGGCCGCGCTCAATACTGCCACCAGATAAGGGAGAGATCCCTCCCTGCAGGAGGCAGGGCAAGCCCAGGGGGCGGGAGCGGTACCACCCCCGAAGGGAGGAGCGGGGTCGGAGCCGAAAGAAACGGCACGGAGCGCCGGAAATTTATCGGCAGTCCACTTCCGACTGAGTCAAGCAACAGCTGCTCAGACAGCCCGGAAGAGCTGGCCGAGTCCGGATGGGACTCGGAAGCTGAAAGAGCAGAACTAACGCGGTTTCAAGCGAAACCGAATAAAGCCTTAAGCAATA
The DNA here is from genome assembly GCF_022539315.1 of Serinus canaria. Lineage (NCBI taxonomy): Eukaryota > Metazoa > Chordata > Aves > Passeriformes > Fringillidae > Serinus > Serinus canaria. The sequence goes on from NC_066338.1 coordinate 763,594, forward strand.
TCGGGAAACAATCGCAACACAAACTCACCGATTGGGAAAAAATAAGAATAGCTTTGCGAATTGGGCACCCGCAGCCACGATACATGCCTTCCTGGTTAAAGTCACCGGAGCACAGGGGTCCAGTATAGCTGACATGATCAGACACGTTGCCACACAAACGAATAATACCTTCGCCCCATTCAAGCCGCAGTGTCACACTGTAATAACGAGCTAGTGTGATTAGCACGGCTTTAAGGGAAGACCAGCCTGGGCAGGCAGCAATAAACTGGCCCCAGATCATCAGACCAGTCACCAGCCGCTGACACCACCACGCCAGGGAAAACCTAAGAGACCGTGCTGGGGCGTTGTGGTAGGAAAGGGCATTGTAGCTCCATCCTGCTCCCTTCCAGCCAGGCTGCAGGGCAGCAGCTGCAATGCTCTGGTTCCTTTTGCTGCTCTTTCCCAACTCTGCTGTCACCCAAAGGTGTTTTGCACAAGGACAGATGAGCTGCCTCACCTCTGGGTGCTCAGCTGGTAACGAGCTGCCCGGGTACCGACATTGCGCACCAGCAGAGTCTTCTGGGTGCTGCCCTTGACTGCACACTTGGAGAAATCCAGCTGGGCAGGGAAGTCCAGGACAGCTCGGGCACCAATGGCCCGGATGGGCACAACTATCCTTTCCCTTGCAGTCATGCAGACCAGCTCGTGGCAATAATCCTGCAGGAAAAGAAACTGCCTCAGCACAGGGCATTTAGTGCCATCCCCATGGCAGAAGAAAAACAATTTCTAAAGCCCTCCAAGGGCATCACTTTACCTATTGCACCCTAAAATGAGCACTAAGTTCTACTAATATGTCACATTTTAAAGGCACTGGTGCACTTTGCAAAACCTATCTCTGTGGCATTCAGCGCTGTGGGAGAGTTAGGGATTGCGGCCGGAAGATCTCGGGCTGTTACGCGTAGACAGGAAGACCCCTCCTCACCTTCAGTCTGACCTTGGCTACCTGGCCGCACCCAGGACAAGGGCAGAGGAAGTGACACAAACTACCTAAGCCATAAATACCCCTGAAACCTTTGAATAAACGCCATTTGCTATCCACCATATTGGTGTCTGCAGCATATGGACCGAGTGACTCTGTATTTGGGTCACCGTGCCGTACCTGAGAACCAGGTCGCCTTGCAGGAAGCTGCAACATTTTGGTGCCGAAACCCGGGATCCAGCACCCGGGGTGTGGGAGTCACTTGGACAAGGGCCGGCGGCTGCACAGCGGGTCTAGTGCGGCGGGGAGGACGCTCCCGGACCAGCGAGAGACATGGAAGCCGTCACGAAAGTCGTAACCCAAATGCATGTTCAGTGGGGAATAGAATGCAAACTCAAGGATTTATGCCTTGCTATTTCGAGACTTATTAAATTAGAGGCGATAGATAGCCCTGTGGATATTCTCCATCCGGAGAAATGGGACCATTGTACTAAGACTTTAGCTGAAGAAACCATGTCCAGTGGCTCGGGAAAAGCTCTTAAGTCATGGGGCAGGGTTGTGCAAGCCTTGCAGAAGGCAAGAAATGAGCAGGACACCTGGCAAGCTGCGAAAGCGTGGTTGCTGGCCACGCCGCAGTTGGGGGTGGGCGCGGCGACACAAACCGCGGAGGTCTTAGAACAAACCGGCGGCGAAAAGCCGCGGACGCCGGACCCGCGGCGTCCAGAGCAGATCGGCTTACCATCAGACGAACGGGAGGACGCGCGGGGGAAGGAGAACGCGCGGTCGTTTTGGCAGGGACCCGCAGAGGAGGCCAGGGTGGTGGCGAAACCACTGAACCCCAAAGGGGAGGACAGGGATACACCTCCGCCATATGCGTTTGAAAATGGCGGGGAGGCGTGTGTTCAGGGCGGAAAAGAAGCCGCGCCGGGCGGAAGTGGAGTCAGCCCGCTTAACAATGTGTGCGCGGGCGAGGGGGGGAACGGGGCGGCCCCCGCGGAGGAGCGTATGACCAATCAGAGCGCTCAGCTCACATTCTGTCCTTGTGGGGCAAGGACCTCCTCCAGCAGGAGGCGGGGGGACCCCAAGGGGAGGGAATGGTCCGAACCCCGCAAGAAGGGGCTGGACGCGTTCCATCCCTCCCCGAGCCCGAGCCCGAGCCCCTCCCCGAGCCCAAGCCCGATCCTCCCGCGGAGCCCGCCGAGTCCTAGACCCTCCACGGAACCTTTCCGGGAATTCGCGACTCCCCTATCCATCCCTTCCCCGCCGGCCGGCGGCCCAGCGCCGGGGGCACGGTGGCGCGCGCGGTCCTTTTGTGGGGAGCTGGCAGAGAGGACCCAGGGCACCGGGAGGGCGGCTGGCGTGGACGCGTGGGCGGCCCCGCCGCCGCCGCCGCCGTACATGGCAAAACACAGCGCCGGCGATCCAGGAGATGGGCGGGGCGCGTGAATCCACGGCGGGAAAAGCCTGGAGGCGTGAGTAGTTGCTGACGCGCATGCGCAGGGGAGCGGCAAAGAGTGCAGATTCGATCAGGAGCCGCGCTCAATACTGCCACCATATAAGGGAGAGATCCCTCCCTGCGGGAGGCAGGGCAAGCCCAGGGGGCGGGAGCGGTACCACCCCCAAAGGGAGGAGCGGGGTCGGAGCCGAAAGAAACGGCACGGAGCGCCGGAAATTTATCGGCAGTCCACTTCCAACTCTGAGTCAAGCAACAGCTGCTCAGACAGCCCGGAAGAGCTGGCCGAGTCCGGATGGGACTCGGAAGCTGAAAGAGCAGAACTAACGCGGTTTCAAGCGAAACCGAATAAAGCCTTAAGCAATATCGGGAAACAATCGCAACACAAACTCACCGATTGGGAAAAAATAAGAATAGCTTTCGCGAATTGGGCACCCGCAGCCGCGATACATGCCTTCCTGGTTAAAGTCACCGGACCACAGGGGTCCAGTATAGCTGACATGATCAGACACGTTGCAAATAAAGAATACCTAGCTCCCATTCAAGCAGCAGTTCACACTGCAATAACGAGTGTCAGGCAGCAATAAACTGCCCCCAATCAAGACAGTCACCATCAGCGGCCCCACCACGTCAGGGGAAACCTCGGGGACCGTGCTGGGCATGCGGTAGGAAAGGGCATGTAGCTAAGGAATGCAGATCCAAGCATCAGGGAAACGACAGAGGGAGGGGGCACCCGGGCCGTATCCAGCCTCCTCCCACTGGAAACATGCAACGGCCCAGCTACAGCAACCCTCAATGGTACACAGGGTTCCCGTGCCCACCACTGCCAACCCCTCAAGAAATGTCCAACTTTGCTGCCCAGCCAATGGTCCAACCGAACCCACCTGCGCCTCAGGAATACCACAAACAGCCCCTTGGGGAAGAGGTCCCTGGGTGGCTTTGGCCATGAAAGCATGGGAACGGGACCCGTGGGTGGCCGTTGCCGCGAAGGTGGGCAAGCACCCACTGATTGTGTGGGCAGTGTGTCATCTCCACAACAGCTCCGACGACTCGGCCATCTGCCTTCCCTTCTGGGTGGGCACAGAGTCAGACGTCACTGTCATCCCAGGAATCCAGCCTATGGGACCTGTCCAAACGTCACTACCCATGAACTCGATGATACCGAGAGGACAACCCTGTGCAGTGCACGACATCAAAGACTGCTTCTTTTCTATCCCCCTGCATGAAGACGACAAAGAGCGTTTCGGCTTTTCCATCGTCTTCCCAAACAGCCAGCGGCCTAACCTACACTTCCAATGGAGGATGCTTCCACAGGGAATGCTCAACTCCCCTACCATCTGCCAGATCACTGTGGACCGAGCGCTAGCACCTGTTCGGCAGAGCAATCCAACTGTAACCATCATGCAGTACACGGACGACATCCTGATCGCAGCACCAACCACGAGACAAGTGGACCAGCTGGTGTCAACCGTCTCCGAGACCCTGAAGACGAATGGCTTTGAGGTGGCGAGTGCAAAAATAAAAAAGGGACCATGCGTGACCTTCCTGGGAGTGGGAATCACAAGTTCCTACGTAACCCCTCCCCAGATGAAAATCCACCGGGACATCAAGACGCTGCACGACATGCAACAGCTGGTAGGGTCCTTGCAGTGGCTCCGCAACATCGTCCTGATTCCTCCCGAGGTCAGGGACCCTCTAAATGACCTCTTGAAAGGGAAGAACCCATGGGAGCAGAAAACCCTGACACCAGAAGCAACAAGCTCGCTCGACTTCATAGAACGTCAGATGTCAGAGAGCATGCTTGTCGCCCTGATTTTGTAAAACTTTGCAAGCCTTCTGATGTTTATATTCTCTCAAAAAACTTTCTCACACGCAATTCTGTAAATAACCTATGTTTTGCATTCTTTCATGGAGGTGGAGAGAATTGATGGACCCTTGGTCTGTCCAGTGGCATTGGAGAGGTGGCACTGTCACCCTCCAATCCACTGTCACCTTTGGAAAACTATAAATGTTGGAGTCAGAAAATAAAGGTGCTCTTTTTTTGTTCCCCTCGAGAGCAGCAGTGTCTGTGTCATCATTTCGTGCCTTATCTCGACATCTGGTGAACCCCTTCGTGTGAATTTGAGACCTTGAGTGTCGTGCGGCCTTGCTGGGTGAGGTTGTATCCTTCCCCCCCCCTTGTTTGCTTGGCGTTGCCTGCTGCTCTTGTGAGAGATGGCAGCCTCTGTGAGTTCCTCGGATGTTTCTGTTCTTTTAGACCTCTGGAAAGTTATCCTCGACCGGAGGGGAGTTTCCCTTTCCTGGAGTGAGTTTGAGAGTCTGTTTCTGTGGGCCAGAGAGCAAGGGTTTTTTTCGGACTCTTTGGAGGCGCTCTCTAGGGAGGCGTGGTCTCGCGTGGGCGATCGTCTCATGGTTGTTCTCCTTGACAATTCGGTGGATGTGAGATCGCTGATGGTGCACTGGCAGAAGTTGAGTGACGTTTGGCGGGGGTCTCCTCGTTATAGCTCTCGGGGTTCCCTAGGGACCCCTTCTGTCTCGGATGTGGAGGAGGGGGAGTCTGATTTTCTGTATGACGCAGGACCCTCTCCCCCACCCCGAGAGGGAGAGCTGGGGGGCAGCTCCGCCTTGGAGGGCGATGTCTGTTCCCCCGGGGTGGATTGGGCTCCTGGCCAGCTGGTCCCGAGCCCGGCGGGGGGTGCCCCGCGGGCATCTGGGGGCTCGGTGGAGCCGGGGGGCCACCCTCGCCCCGCCCCGCCCCGCACGGCTGGCGGGACGGGGGGGGACCCTCTCTCCCTGTGTGCCTTCCCGGCGCTTGGGGACGGCGGGCAGTCACGGGCCCCGCTCCCGCCTCTGTTTGACTCTGATTCCGTGACGATTCTGTGTCCGCACTGTGGCGTCTCCACCAAGTACCCCCTGGCTGCGGTAGGGACGGCTTCGCCTCCCCCTGGGTCCGGCTTCTCGGAGGGGGGGGCGGTTTCTCCCATCCCTGGGCAAGCGCAGTCCGTGGCCGCAGCCCGGGGCGGGCCGTCCGTCGCTCCTCCGGCGGGCCCGGCCCCCGTGGCCGGGCAGCCCGCCCCGCCCCGCCCGGCGGAGGTGGTACCGGCTGCCGCCTCTCGCAGCACGGGCCCGGCGCTCATCGGGGCTTTGCCCGCCCCCCTTGTGCCGGCCCGCTCTGACGTGATTCCATGGGCCGTGCCCCTCTCGGCACCCGGCCCCGCCCCCGTGTCGGGGGAGGGGGACCCCGCGCCGGTTTCCCGATCCGTGCCAGCGCCCGCGCCTTACCCCCCCGCGGAGCCCTCTGCCGGAACTGCGGCGCGGCAGGGCACTGAGGTGTTTCGATTTAGCGCGTCTACCGACGCTGCCAGCGGGAGGCCAGTGACTCCTCGGGGCCGTGGTCAATCCTCGTTGGCTTTGTGGACGCTGCCTTCATGTCAGGCGATGGCTCATGTTAATGGCCAGGCTTTGCCAGGTTCGGGAAACCAGAAGCGGAGCACCCCGGAGAGATGCACTCCGACACAAGTCTCTCTCCAGACCCCGGAGCCGATGGAGGTCTGCTCGGCCGGCTTGCGGCCAGCACCCGCGGATCAGCAGGTGTGGATGTCTGCACCGCAGCAACTGTTGTCTTAGAATCTTGTCGGATACACAAGATTCCCCTGGATGCTTTTGGTCCCTTGGGTGGAGGCATGAGTGCTCTCCTGATGGGGAGGTCTAGCGCCACCATTCAGGGCATCATTGTGCACCTGGGGCTCATTGATGCAGACTTCACAGGGCAGATTTGTGCCATGGTTTCCACACCCACCCCCCCGTCACAGTCCCAAAAGGGACGCGCATTGCTCAACTTGTGCCTTTTAAGTCCTCTGTTCGCAGGACGGCTGACCGGTCACGTGGTGTGGGCGGCTTTGGATCCACTGGGTCGCCTAAAGTTCACTGGACCACCGTCCTGTCCGAGGACCATCCCGAGATGCTGTGCACCCTGTCCAACCCTGGTGCGACGCCATCGGACATCCGCCTCCGCGGACTTCTTGACAGTGGGGCTGATGTCACGATTCTCTCCCTTGCTGCCTGGCCCCCGGAGTGGCCCCTGGATCCGGTGGAGACGCCTGTCACAGGACTGGGAGGGACGGCGCAATGTTTCGTGAGCCAGCGGCCCGTGCTGGTCGCAAACCCGGAGGGACAGACGGCCTGGGTTAGGCCTCATGTTACCTCTACCCTTGCTAACCTCTGGGGGAGGGATGTTCTGTCCGCCTGGGAGGTGCGCATCAGGACGGGTTTTTGATGGGGGCCACTGCGACGAAGGGCACAGACTGTTCTACGCCTCCTATACGGTGACTGGTAGACAAACCTGTTTGGGAGAACCAGTGGCCCCTCCCTCATGAAAAATTGGTCGCCCTTCGAACTCTGGTGCAGAGCAGTTGGACCAGGGTCATCTGGAGCCTTCTACCAGTCCCTGGAACACTCCCGTCTTCTGCATCAAAAAGAAATCTAGGAAATGGAGGTTGTTGCAAGACCTCCGAAAGGTCAATGCCGTGATGGAAGGCATGGGAACATTGCAGGTGGGCATGCCATCGCCTACCATGCTTCCCGCGGACTGGCCGATCCTCATTGTGGATCTGAAGGATTGTTTCTTTACAATTCCTTTGCATCCAAATGACAGGCCGAAATTTGCCTTCACGGTGCCAGCAATTAACAACGCTGAGCCGACACAGAGATATCAATGGAGGACGCTGCCCCAGGGCATGCGCAATTCCCCAGCCATATGCCAATGGTATGTGGCCCAGGCCTTGTCTGGAGTTCGCAAGCAGTTTCCTGATGCACGTCTGTATCATTATATGGACGACATTTTGGTGGCTGCGTCCACCCAGGATGAGCTGCTGAGGATTCAGCCTCGGTTGCTGGATGCTTTGCATGCTCATGGGCTGCAAGTGGCTCCAGAAAAGGTTCAGCAACAACCACCTTGGAAGTATTTGGGGGTCAAAATTCTGGAACAGACAATTTGTCACCAAGAGGTGCAATTTGTGCATTCTGTGAAGACACTGAATGATGCTCAGAAATTGGTAGGTGTCATCACCTGGTTGTGTCCATATTTGGGACTGACCAATGCACAGCTGTCTCCGCTGTATGATTTGTTGAAAGGAGACAATGATCTAAAGTCACCTCGCACGTTGACCCCTGAGGCGCAAAAGGCACTGGAGGTGGTTCAGCAAGCTGTTTCGGCTTGCCAAGTTCTTCGCATTGATCCCTCCGTTGATGTCACTGTGTTCATCACCACTCCAGATTCGCATCCCACAGGTATCATTGGCCAGTGGAGTGACAAATGGTTCGATTCCTTGCACATCTTGGAATGGGTTTTCCTGCCCCATCAGCCGCAGAAGACGGCAACTGCATTGTTTGAGCTAATTGCTCGCTTGATAATCAAATGCCGGCAACGGTGTTTGCAATTGATGGGTGCGGATCCCGCAAAGATTGTACTCCCAGTGCAACGGGAGGATTTTGACTGGAGCTTTGCAAACAGCGTGTCCCTGCAGAGTGCTCTGGAAAACTTTTCAGGGCAGATCACTTATCATCTGCCCAGCCATAAGCTGTTGCATGTGGCGAGATTCACACAAATGTCTTTGCGGCCCAAAAATAGTCAGGAACCCGTGCAAGGACCCACCGTCTTCACTGACGGTTCCGGGAGGACCGGAAAGGCCATTGTTACCTGGAAGGATGGATCTGAGTGGCAGGTTTTGGAAGGTCATGAGGATGGATCAGCCCAATTGGTTGAACTGAGGGCTGCTGTCATGGCATTTGAGAAATTTTCCCAGGAGCCTTTCAACTTGGTCACGGATTCCGCCTATGTGGCCGACATCGCGCAGCGGTTGGGTCATTCGGTTTTGAAGGAGGTCAGTAATCCTGCCTTGTTTCATTTGCTGAAGACCTTGTGGCGTGCCATTCAGGCTCGGGTTCATCCCTTCTATGTTCTGCATGTGAGGAGTCACACCTCTTTGCCAGGCTTTATAGTGGAAGGTAACGCGAGGGCTGACAAGTTGGCTAACCCAGTGTGGGTGGCACCTCAGCCTGATACACTCGCGCAGGCCAAGGCATCACATGGGTTTTTCCACCAAAATGCACATACCCTGCAGAAGCAGTTTCAGCTGACGCCAACTGAGGCTCGTGACATTGTTGAGTCGTGTGACGACTGCCACGCGCTTGCTCCGCCTTTGCCGGCAGGGGTAAACCCCAGAGGCCTTAGGGCCTTGGAGCTTTGGCAGACCGATGTCACCCAGATTGCCGAGTTTGGCCGGCACAAGTATGTGCATGTCACGGTGGACATGTTCTCCTCTGCGATGTGGGCTTCTGCTCACACTGGAGAAAAGGCCCGTGATGTCATTGCCCACTGGAGGCAGGCCTTTGCTGTTCTGGGCATACCTTCTGCTGTGAAGACCGACAATGGTCTTGCTTACGCATCACAGAAGGTGCGTCAGCTCCTGCAGTTGTGGGGTGTTTCACACAAGTTTGGTATCCCTCATTCTCCAACCGGTCAAGCTATTGTAGAACGCACTCATGGTACTCTGAAGCAGGTTCTTCAAAAACATAAACGGGGAATGCAGGGTGAAACCCCGCACAGTCGGTTGGCGAAAGCTTTGTACACAATCAATCATCTCACTGTGCCGCAGAACTCAAATAATCCTGTCATTTTGAACCATCATCTCTCGTTGCAGGCTGCGGATGAGGCACTTCAGCCTCGAGCGAAGGTTCAGGTGCGGAATTTAGTCACCAAACAGTGGGAAGGTCCCTATGACCTTATCGCTTTGGGACGCGGGTATGCTTGTGTATCCACAGATACTGGGGTACGCTGGGTACCTTCGAAGTGTGTTCGCCCTGACCTACGACCGCAGAGACAGAATCCGGCCGACGGGCAACATGGAGACCGTGACCAACCTGAAAGGCATCAAGCGGGTGACTCATCGAGTGATGACTCGGATGCAGACGACGCGAGTGATCGCTCTGATGACTCCTCCGCAAATGGACACTGAACATTGTTCATGTTTGTTTTTCACATTGTTCATTTTCTTTTTTCGTTTTTTCTTTTTTAGACAGAAAAGGGTGAGATGTCGTCCTGATTTTGTAAAACTTTGTAAGCCTTCTGATGTTTATATTCTCTCAACAAACTTTCTCACACGCAATTCTGTAAATAACCTATGTTTTGCATTCTTTCATGGAGGTGGAGAGAATTGATGGACCCTTGGTCTGTCCAGTGGCATTGGAGAGGTGGCACTGTCACCCTCCAATCCACTGTCACCTTTGGAAAACTATAAATGTTGGAGTCAGAAAATAAAGGTGCTCTTTTTTTGTTCCCCTCGAGAGCAGCAGTGTCTGTGTCATCATTTCGTGCCTTATCTCGACACATGCTCACCAGATGGGATTCAAGTGCTCCAGTCGATTTGTATGTCCACTTTACAAAAAAGGGGGGAGTGGGAGCCTTAGCCCAAGGACCCCCTGACAAGGCCCAACTGATACTATGGGTGGTCTTGGGGAAACCGTCACGAGCCTTTTCCCCGGGAGTCGAGTGCCTCAGCAACCTCATCATGAAAGGCAGAAAACTCGCCCTAAGACATCTAGGCATCGAGCCATCCAAGATAAGCTTGCCTTTCCGCAAACAGCTCTCTGCGCAGTCAACAACAATATCGGAGTACCTAGCGATAGCCCTCACAGGCTTTGGAGGAGAAATTCGCTACGCAGAGAAACCCCCTTGGACTCGGCTGCTCACGGTCATCGATATCGACCTCCCACCCAAGGTGGTCGATCGACCACAGGCAGGACCAACCATCTTCACGGACGCATCATCGCAGACCTCCACCGCGGCAGCAGTGTGGCAGTCAGAAGAACAATGGCAAAGTGTCAAGGCAACTGACCCTACGCTTTCAGTCCAACAGCTTGAAGCAGCAGCTGTGGCACTAGCATGCGGACTGTTCCCAGAGGAACACCTTAACATTGTGACTGACTCCATATTTGTGGCAAAACTCTGCCTAGCCATGTCCGGACCAGGCGCGTCAGTGTCCCCAGTGGCAACGATGCCGGAGGAAGCACTCTATTCACGGAAAGGCACCATATCAGTCATCCACGTCAACAGCCATGACCCGATCAAAGGGTTCTACCAGATAGGCAATGACAAAGCTGACGCCGCAGCAAAGGGCGTATGGACGTTGAAAGAAGCTCGCCAGTTGCACGAAACCCTTCACATCGGAGCAAAAGCGCTTGCGAAAAAGTGCGGAATCTCTACTGCAGACGCAAAGCACGTCGTCGCAACGTGCCCTCACTGCCAGAAGTCACCACTATGGTCGAGTGGTGTCAACCCCAGAGGTCTCAAAGCCTCAGAAGTGTGGCAAACAGACTTTACACTATGCCAGCTGTTGAAACCTCGAGCGTGGCTCGCAGTTACCGTAGATACGTACAGCGGCATGATTGTGGCCACACAGCATCTCAAGACGGACTCCAAAGCGACCATCCAACACTGGCTGACAGCCATGGCATGGCTTGGGGTTCCAAAGCAAATCAAAACAGACAACGGCCCAAACTTCATCTCAAAGGCAGTCCAGACATTCGCCTCGAAATGGAACATCGCCTTGGTGCAGGGCATCCCATACAACAGCACCGGACAAGCCATCGTCGAAAGAGCAAACCAGACTCTGAAAGCTAAGCTAGAAGTGCTAGCAAAGGCAGAAGGCTTCTCCAATGCCATTCCCCCCAGTGACCAAGCGCGCATCCTGGCAACTGCGCTGCTAGCGTTAAATCAATACCCTAGGGGGGATGAAACAAACAGTCCAGCTCAGAAACACTGGGCACCTCGAGCATTAGAGGAGGGCCCACGAGTGGTGATCAAAAACGAACTGGGGCAGTGGGAACAGAGTTGGAAATTGGTGCTCACGGGGCGGGGATATGCGGCTGTCAAAAAGGACGGGCACATTAAATGGTGTCCGCTTAAGTCAATCAAACCCGACCTTCACCATGAGCAGAACGAGACTGATGAGAGTTGTGAGTTTCTGTTTACAGGACATGCTCGTGGGGCGTCCTTGTGACGCGTACATCCCCGTTCCAGAGGACGGACCACCAAGCCGTCCAGCAGCACCCCAGAGAGCCACGCGGGTGAGACTCAGACATCAACGGTGTTTCTGTGTGCTTTTGCTGTTGGGGCTTGTCGCCAGAGGGCAAGCCAGCCCAGACCACTACCCTCAACAGCCATTCAGGTGGATCATGCGACACTTTAGCAGTGGCAAGGTGCTCAAAGGAGTCACCACACCAAACACACCATCCTTCATACTCCGCTTTACCGACTTGTTTCCGGGACGACCAAAGGTAGACCCTTCTTCCCCACACGTCACACAAACGTACCTAACCTACTGGTGTCCAGCCTCAAACCCAGGAAAAAGCTACTGCAATCACCCAGGGTGGGGATATTGTGGGAATTGGGGCTGCGAAACCATTGTTACAGATGCCAGACCATCGGGGCCTGGGTGGGATCCACAAGAGCCCGACAGGTTCTTGCAGTTCACCTGGGCACCCACTGGCTGCAAAACACCCTTCTTTTTCCATGGAAATTTCCATTGAAACAGTCATAAAATCCCCAAATTTCGGAAATGCACTAACTACAACATGACAGTTTTACAGCCAAATCACCCCAGTTGGACCACGGGCAGAACATGGACAGTAGCCGTTCAAGGGTCGAAAGAGTGGGTGAATGTGCAAATTATCAGACTCCCAGCCTCTATGTCCCAATCAGTCGGACCCAATCCGGTTCTAGTAGCGAGCAAACCCAGAGAAGAGATCGCAGTTAACAGTAGTTCTAGCCCCGATACGCAGAAGTCAGAACTAGTCTCCCCATCCAGTCTCCTAGCCGAACCGAACCTTTCCAATTCATTCATAAACGCGCTAAATGCTACCTTCATATCGTTAAATCAGTCCAACCCAAACTTCACAGAATCATGCTGGTTATGCTATGATGCACAACCGCCTTTTTACGAAGGTGTTGCCTTCGATCTCCCGGTCATCTTCTCAAAATCAAACAATCCATGCCAATGCAGATGGGACACCCCCTGGAGAGGCATTACCCTAAGTCAGGTTACGGGCCAAGGCAAATGCTTTGGCAATGCAACCTTGGCGAGGCAGACGGGCAGTGTCTGCAAAGAATTTGGCAAACTTAAGGGAGGGAAGTTCCAGTGGGTGATCCCAGCTGCATCAGGGATGTGGGTCTGTCACCGATCCGGAGTAAGCCCATGTGTACTCCTTGAAAAATTCGATCACTCTAACGACTTTTGTGTCCAAGTTCTAATTGTTCCTAGAGTCCTGTACCACTCAGACGAAGAAGTGTACTACCTCTTCGAACAAACCAGCCATCTCCACAAAAGAGAAATATTGACAGGTTTAACTATAGCCATGCTGCTCGGCCTGGGAGCAGCCGGAACGGCCACAGGCGTCTCAGCCCTAGCGACCCAACACCAAGGACTGTCCCAACTGTAAATGACGATCAATGAGGACCTGCAAAGGATCGAGAAGTCCATCTCTTCACTGGAAAAATCCCTTTCCTCACTCTCAGAAGTTGTCCTCCAAAATAGGAGAGGACTGGACCTCTTGTTCATGCAGCAGGGGGGCCTGTGTGCTGCCTTGAAATAGGAATGCTGCTTTTATGCAGACCACACCGGAGTCGTCAGGGACTCCATGGCCGAACTGAGAAACCGGCTGAACCAGAGAAAAATGGACAGAGAAGCTCAACAGGGCTGGTTCGAGTCGTGGTTCAACCAGTCTCCATGGCTCACCACGCTGATTTCTACCCTAATAGGCCCAATCACTATAATCTTACTAACCCTAATCTTCGGGCCTTGCATATTAAACAAACTAGTGTTATTCGTTAAAAGGCGTTTAGAAACAGCAAACATTTTGTTTCTCGAGCACAGACAATTACTTTAAAGCATGCTAAAGTTACTAACACACGATTTTACACTAATCCTACTAACCCATGAAATTTTGTAACCTTTACATTTTATAACTTTATGAGATTTTTACTAATCATGGTGGGGGGAAAATGTGGAAGAGTTAGGGATTGTGGCCGGAAGATCTCGGGCTGTTACGCGTAGACAGGAAGACCCCTCCTCACCTTCAGTCTGACCTTGGCTACCTGGCCGCACCCAGGACAAGGGCAGAGGAAGTGACACAAACTACCTAAGCCATAAATACCCCTGAAACCTTTGAATAAACACCATTTGCTATCCACCATATTGGTGTCTGCAGCATATGGACCGAGTGACTCTGTATTTGGGTCACCGTGCCATACCTGAGAACCAGGTCGCCTTGCAGGAAGCTGCAACACAGCGCTTGTGTCCCTAGGCCACTATAATTTTTACTCTAAATTTAATGATTGTTAAACAATTCCTAAGTCCCTTCTAAAGAGCATGGAGCTTGGGAACACAGGACATTCCTGTTTAGGTTTCTATATTCCCAATGCCTGAGAATAGGACAAAGTGTTCAACTGACTCTAAGCAGCAAAAGGAAGATGAGAAAACAGCTGCAGCCAAAGAGATCCTGCACCTCTGGCCTGGTGTAGAAACATCAGTTGGCTCAGAACTCCCCTCTAATTTTGCCTTTCCAACCAAGTCAGGAGAAGGACAGTGCCAAGAGGTAGCAGGATGCTGTTGAAAAGGGCCTCTCTTTGTTTCCCTGCAAGGCTTCCTCCCTTCCATGCTATGTCCTAAACCCTTCCCTATCAACAAGCCTCCAGATCAGAACATGAACCCTCCAGATCCCAGCACTGAGATCAGACTTGCCAGGGCCTCAGCACTGCTCTTCAGACCTGCACACAAAAGCACCTTTGGCACGGGATGGGTGCCAGCTGACAGAGCAAGCTCAAGGACAGGCATGAAGACAGAGCCACAGCAGTGTCACTGCCACGGGCTCTGGGCTCACAGCTCTGCCTGCAGCTTGTACCTGCCCTGCACCAGCTCCTTCAGGCAGGTGTCCCAGTCCCCTGCAGCTCAGCAACCTCCTGCTGACCAAGGGCACCCAGAGCCCAGGGAGCCTGTGCCAGGCTGGGCTCATGGGCACAGCACATCCTCTGCCCTGGCCCTGCAGCTGCACCATGCTCACTTGTGCTCTGGGACAGCACAGCTGCAAGGCTGGAGAGCAGAGGGGGTGAGAAAGCACCGTCTTTGCTCCAGCCCAGGGGCAGGCAGGGAAGCTGGTGCCAGTCAGCAAGGAGGAAAGCTCTCTGACCTCTTGGTTCCTCTGGTGTTTTCCATCATAATGGAACCCCTTCCCCTGGACCTAGAGATGGCCCAACATCTATCAACAGCCCTCTGTCATTTCCATCCTGTTCCCTGTGCATCTTCCCCTGGCAATGCTCAGGGATGTGCAGGGAGGGGAAGCAGAGCCTGTCAGGCCTGGCTGCAGTGCCTGCCAGCACGGGCCAAGGTGTGACTAGCTGCAGGCTGCCTGCCCACGGCCTGGAGCCAAGCTCACAGCATGCAATGGGCTGGAGCCAGAGTGCAGGGAAAACAATGGCTGTGGAGATCATTCTGTGCTTTGGCTCCTCCAGTCTCACCTTGTTCTCGGCGGGGCTGAAGCGGATGCGCACAGGGACAGAGGCGCCTGCTGGCACCACATGGTACACATCCCCTGGGCATGCCAGCTGGAAATAGGGGCAGCTCTCCATGGACACCTTCACCAGCCAAGAAATCTGCAGCAAAGACACCAAATGATGATTGTGCCACTTGTGCCAACAGGACCAGAGGAGACCTGTCTGTGCCCTGCTGACATCCCTCCTTGGCCCCTTCCCAAAGCACTTTCAGCTCTGCAGACACAGGCACATCTTTCACAAGGCTGAACTGGAATCCCTTCTGTCTGCCTCCAGCATTTTGGCCAGGGCCAGTAGGGCACTGCCTGCTGGCAAGGAAGGGCTGAGCAGGTCAGCACCAGCAGGATGGAGACAGAGCACCTGAACCAAGTCATCTGCATATTCAACAAGGCCAAAAAACCTGCTGGCTTCTGCCTGCACACAGCCATGCAGTTGTCATGTTCCAGAGGGGGAATGTGCTCCCTGAAAGCAAAACAGCACATTATCCTGGGGGAAGGAAGAAATTCTCCTCTAGCAGATCAGGTTTGGTTAGGGATGTTGTGGGGTTAGAATCAGAGTCAGGCAGGCAGAGCAGCAAGAGAGGAGACCAAGCCCTGTGGCCTTACTGGGAATAAAAGCAAACCTGAAAAGCCAAAGAAGGAAGGAACACTGCAAGACAATCCCTAAAACAAGGAGATGGCAAAGAGAATTTCAATGGGCAGTAAAGCAGCAAGGAAGAATCATAAAACCATGAGAGCAATCAGCTTGACAAAAGTGACAGAAACACAGACAGGCTGTGCCTGTTGACTGTGGGCTTCAAAGGCCTTTTCTGCCTGGAGAAACATGACCAGCACTGACTGACAGTGTGGCTCAGGATGAAAAGCCAATCTTGGCTCTCCAGGCCTTCTTGCTGCCTGTGCAGGCAGGCTGGGCTGCTGGGCATTCCTGCCTACAGCCAGCAGGCCAGGTTCTTCCCTCTGGCATTCACAGACGCACCAAACATCCATTTTCTGGCACACTGATAGCATCAACCCCTGAGCACCAAAATGCTCTCCAAAAGTCTAAACCAGATGATTTGGACTCCCTCCTGTCTCCTCCCACCAGTCCACACTTGGCACAAGCCTCACTTGAGAAAATGTTTCCCTGACTGAAATTGCAGTGGTCTCAAGCTTTCCTTTTCACACTGGAACACAACTGCTGACATTTTTCAACTTTTCCCCTCTCAGCTCTCTTGGCAAACTGCAAAACAATCCCAATTTCTTCAAGTGAAGCTGGAAACCTCCAGGAGCACATGGCTTTGGATCTGCTGTGGTTCTCCAAAGGGAAAGCAGAGCACTGTGTTGCTTTTGGAAAAGCTGAGCAGAGCTGGATGAAGCTGAGCAGGAGCCTGAAGTGGCACCTAAAGGCCTCTCACTGCTTCTGCTCCATCAGCCTGATTGCAGGGCTCTTTCAGAACACGTTTCCTGCAGTGCCAATGCCATTCCTGAGAAGTGATTCCAGCACAAAGTGCAGAAGACTCAGCCCCTGAGCTTTGACTGTCAGCTGCACAAAGGGAGCCAAACTGGCTGAGAGAGGCAGAGATTCCTACCAGGAGCCAAGATTAACCATGGAGACACAGGGTGTGGGATAGACTCAAGGCAAAGCATGAGAGCAGGAAAGAACTGTACAGCCCTCAACATTCCTCTCAATGCAGAGCTTGCAAGAGAAGGAAACTCCTTTGGGATAGACACCATCAATGCAGGGCCAAAATCAGGGGACAATTCCCAGCCCAGGAAGATTTCCAGCATCTTGCAGAACAAGGTGCTGAGACCTTTTCTTCTGCATGTGCTGCAGCAGAGAACTTGCTTTGCTGTACACTCAGGGAATGACAGCACTCTCCTCTTCCAGCACAGTGTTAAAGCTCTGGGTGCCAGCACTTACCTTGTCCTTATTAATGAGAGACAGCTCCATCTCAGAGACCTCCAGAGCGACGAAGTTCTGAAATGCAATCTCTGGTGGGGAAACCCCAAACCAGCTCTGTCTCGGGGCAGCTGACGGCAGCTGGAGAGGCGAGAGAGAGCAGGGAGAGCTTCAGCTGCTGGGAGGAAGGTTCATGAAGGAGAATCTTCCACTGATTCCCAGGCAAGTACAGACTCTGGGCGAGCACTGGGCAAACAGTGGCTCACCCATTTCTGCTCTGAGCTGATCCAGAGCTGCTGGGCCACACAGAGCAGGCTCAAGCCAAGCTGCTCTTTTGGCATCTATTTCTCCAGGTTTCTTTCTCCACAATGCCAGGCAGCACTTCCCTTAAGCACAGCCCTGTTCCCATGTGGTCACAGAGCTCAGGGGCACTGGCTGAGCACTCATGGAGTAAGTAAAACCCATGGATTTACAGGAGACTCCATGGGAAACAATTCTGGGAAGTCCTTTACTCTGAGACAGGGAAACCCAGGCCCACACAACTGCAAATATCTTTTTTGCTCTAGAACTTAGACCTATCAGTGAGAAGAGCACAGGACCAGAGGAGGTGTGAGAGATGAGGTGATATTTGGCTGAAGCCAAAAGGTCATAAAGCAAAAGAATGGAATTTGTTGGTTCTGTGAGTTGTTTGTGGTTTGGATTTGTTCAGGTTTGATGTTGAGTGTGGCAGTGAGAGGGACGGGGTTGAAGACCTGACCAAAAGGAAGTAGGACGAGAGGGGAGGGGACAGAAAAGTTGGTGGTGAGCAGAGAATGGAAGCTCCTGAGTACCCATCCCTGGGAAAGGGGACAGGGACCGCCCAGCCCGGTATAAAGGGCACAGAAAGATTGCCATTTTCTCAGAGGGTGTGTGTGTGCTTGGCTGAATTGTTACTAATAAACAGTTTTCTTTTGCTTTGATGATTTTGTCCCCTTTCATTGTACTTAAAAGTTAGTGTGTTTCAAACAGAGGGAAAGGCAAAAATAAAAAGACAGATGAGGTGAAAATCAAAAGACAAGTGAGGTGAATGATGAATGAGGATAAGGTTCAGTTATTTTCTCAGCAACTTGGGTAAACGTAGAGTTGGTATCTCCTTTTCCCAGGAGTTTTGAAATGGGTGCTTTCTTGTCATTACTGCTATCTTATTTAATGCCATTGGAGAGGCACGTCTGGAATGACACAACAACAGCAAATGCTTCTGGAGCAGAGACATTGCTTTGAGAAAACTCTCCCCTGCTTTGTCTGCCTGCTCCAGCCACACTGCTGTCACTGCAGGGACACCAGCAGGGCTCCTGTGGGACTTCACAGCAGACACATTCTGCTGAAGGGAGTGGCTGCAGCACGCTGTCCCTTAGTTGTGCCTTTCCCTGAGGTGTTCCCAACGCCCCTCTCCAGGGCAATCCTTAACCACTTTGTTCCATGTCTCCTGCTGCCAATTTCCTGCTCAACAGCCCACCTCGGTCACCTGCCCCATTGGACTGTGCTTTCTACTGAGCCAGTCCTGCCAGAAAAGCAGCTTTAAACACACCTCTAAGTAGCCACTGATCCAGATAAAGCACATCCATTCCCCTCTGCCCAGGGCCAGTCCCCTGCACATCTGGCAGCCTGCAAAATCTAACACCATGTCAGGGTCCAACACATTCTTCCAGCCCAAAGCAGGAATGCAATTTGTTTTGCTAAATCTGAAGTAATTCCTGCAGATCCTTGGCCTTCAAAGGCCAATACTGCCACTCTGGAGGGAATCCTGTGACCCCAAGCATTTGATGGTGACCATGCCATTCTCCTATTTCAGCAGGAGAATGGCAAATGGCAATGTTGTGCCTTTGTGTCCCCAGCCTTCCCCTGTTAGCAATGGCAGCTACACTCCAGCACAGCCCAGCAGCTCCAGCAGAGGTTATTTGTGTTGCTTAGTGCACACCAGGACTCCCAGTCCACCCCTCCCAGCAGTGTGCAATGACAACAGCACCTGGACACTGAGGTGTTTTGCTGGAGGCAAGCCTGTCACAAACACACACCCTCTTCAAACTTCATGTTCAACAGAAAGGAAAAGAGCAGGAAAAGGCTACCTTTGGACCAGTCTCACTCCTGTCTGGAAATGGACCAATTCTGGGCAGAATACTCCCCCCAGTGCTGGCCTCCTTCTTCCTGCTGGGAAACTCCTCCCTCTGGAACTTAGAGGGAAGCAGCTGAAAGGCAAAAATACACCAGCTAGAGCCTCAGAGATGGCTTGTTCAGAAAGGCTTTTCTTTGAACAAGTGGCACTGGTGAATAACTTGTGATCACAGCCACTAGGACAGTCCTGGGAGCCCTGGAAGTTTCCTGCTGAAATCCTTAGCATCAGGAAATTATAAATACAGAGTGAAATACACACACTCCAGCCACATGGCTCTGTCCCATTGGCTTCTCCGGGATTGGATGGGACATGGTTGGGGATTTCTGCTCTTTGGGCATTTGTTTCCTCTTACATTTCCTTGGATTGAGGCAGTGATCTTTCCAGAGAATGGGCAGGAACTCTCAGAACTTCCTGAACTCCATCCCTGCACAACACTCAGAACTCACAGCAAGGAGATATCGCTGCTGGCTGAGTCCAACAGATGCAAGAAAACAAAGCTGTACCAAGAGGGAGGTGCACAGGAATGTGTCCAGGTTTTAGTTCTCCCTGTTAAATTGCTTTCTCTGTCTGGGCTGACAGAGCCCTCCACAGAAGAAAACAGAGGGATCTCCTTGACAGAGCCTCAGCACTGGGGCATCTTCAGCCAAGGGAGCTCCAGACAGCAAGGGACCTTTGTGGCCCTGGCTCCAGGGCTGCCTGCAGGGCTGGATCTGTGCCCACACAGCAGCTGGGAGAGAACAGCTGCTTTGGAATCTCTTCCAGCTGGGACCAGCCGTGGCTCCCAAGGCTTTGGGCAGAGTTTGAGCTTTCCCTCCCCCACATGCCTGGGTGCCCAAGGGCAGGATGGTCAGAGCAGCACAGGTGAGTGCCC
Organism: Serinus canaria; assembly: GCF_022539315.1. Taxonomy (NCBI): domain Eukaryota; kingdom Metazoa; phylum Chordata; class Aves; order Passeriformes; family Fringillidae; genus Serinus; species Serinus canaria. The sequence continues at coordinate 783,510 of NC_066338.1, forward strand.
AGCCTGACAGAAGGAATTCCTGTGGCCAAGGCAAAGGGACAGAACACGTGCTCAGGGCTTCAGCTGTACATTGTTTTCACTTGGCTCCGCTGGCACAGCCAGGCAAGACTGGTGTCCCCACAGTGTTCCCTGCTGCACCAGCACAGCCCCCAGCAACAGGAGCAGGGCACAGAGGGCTGGGGAGGGGCTCTGCAGCTTCACAGCGCTGCTGGACAACGGGGCCAGGGAGAGCAGGGACACCAGGGCTGACACCAGGTGCCAGCCTTAACACAGCCCCAGGGGCTACTCACAGTGTTTGGCTTCAGCCTTTCCCTGAGCAAAAGACGAGGTGGTGGTGTCTTCTTGGGCAACCCAGACGCCATCTCCAAGGGATGATGTCACAGAGGGTGACAGTGCCTCAACAAAACTGGAAGGAGCAACAATGGAACTCTGAAAATCCACCACCCAATCCATGGCAGATTCAAGGCATATATTGGTGCTAAACAATTTGATATGATTTGAAAGTAGCTGAGTGCTTTTTTGGCATAAGTAGCCAGTATTGTTAGGCCTCTAGCTGGACTTTATTTGGACTATATGTCTGCCTTGTGCAATTCAGAGATGGATTGTACTGAAACCTGGAGCTAAAAGCTGAACATTAATATTAGTTGGAACAGACTAAGCTGCAGCTTATATATTACTTAAAAATAGCAAGTGCTGGCCTTCTCTTCTTTAGGCTAAAGCACCCCTGCTCTCTCAGCTGCTCCTCACAGGACTTGGGAGAGACTGGAATGTTATGGCTAATGGCTTAAATCTTGTTAGGAAGGACTTTTTGCCCATTCTGACAAAACTGAATAAAGAAGCTGCCACCACTGAAGCCCAGCCCTCCCTGAAAATGCCTCCTGACTGGAACTTGGGACTGGGAGTTAAGCCACCTAAGGGAACTTGAGACAAGATCAAGGTGACACTATTGTCCTGCTAGCTCAGGTCTGGGGAGTACTAAACAAGGCTAATTGAAAAAATGTATCCACAACCCAGCCAAACCCAGCAGCTGTCCTGAGAATCAGCTCTGTCTGCCTTCAGGCTGGGGAAGTCATAGCCACAGACTCATCTGCTGAGGCCAGGTTTGCACACAAACCTCCCATCAACATAGTGGGAGGAGGAAATTTTGGGGGTGTGGTGCAACCTCTGGTAAGGGGCAGTGGACACCCATCCTCCCTCAGACAAACTGGCTCAGCTCTAAAACTCCCCAGCCCCAGAAGGCCACATCCAGGGGACATTCCCAGCAGGGGCAGCTGACGGGGTGTCAGAACCCATCAAAGACCTCCAGAGTTCTCCCAGAGCCATTCCTGAGGCCTTGCACCAGGTGACTGCATGGCATGCATAGGAACACTACAGATCTGAAAATCCACTACCCAATTCACAGCAGGTTCAAAAGGACATACTGCTGCTAAAGATTTTCTATTATTTGAAAGTAGTAAGAGACAGAGTCCAACTTGCCCCACCCCAGGCAGGAACCTGGGCAGTCCCACCTTGCCCAAATCTGCATGAATCCATTGGAGTTTTACGTTTTGTGACACCTCACCACAGAGAAGACCAGAAGAGGATTTCATGGTATGCCAGTGAGATCCATGCAATGGTGATACTTTCTACTTTCTGTTTAATCAGTCACTCTCTTTCTCTCCCTCTCCCCAACTCCCTTCTCTGTATTTCTCTCTCTCACTTTCTCACATTTGCTGTTACATGAAATCCAGACAATTGACTTTGGCATATGGTCCTGTTTGCACCTTAATTCAGGGGCATCTCCCTAATAATTTTAAGAACCAGACCATAACAACCCACTGAAACTTGAGCAGAACTCATTCACCTTTAAGCAGTTTAAGTCATCACTATAGGAAAAAAAATGTCTATAGACTAGTACATTTAGGAAATGCTGCATTTCTTCAGTGGAAAAAAAGCACCATCAGTAGACCAGATATCATTCATCTATTTAGCTGTACATTATCCCATCCTCTGTTTCCCTTTGGAATTCTCTTTCAGAGCACAGATGGGACAAAACCAAAAAGCACAACTTGAGTCAATCTTTACCTTCAAATGAAATTCAGGACTCCTCACTGGCAGAGACCAATGCCCTGCGAGTTCAGGGCTCGCTGGCACAGACAATCTCTGTGAACAAGACCCTCAGTGAATCGCTGTGTGCGGCCGTTGCACGAGCCCAGGCTGCGAACAACCAGCCCGCAGCGCGCTCTGCGCCAACTGAGGCGGCGGCGCCGTCACAGCCGCTGTGGCCGCGCCCGCGCTTCCCCGGCAACCGCAGCACCTGAGTGTCGGGGCCGGGCCGGGGGTGGTGACGCCGGGCAGGCCTCGGTCTCCGCTCCTTCCAGCCCTGGTGCCCCCTCAGTCCCCGGGCAGAGGGGGAGGAATCTGCTCCGGGACCCGGAACGTGACGGGCCATGGCAGCAGCGCTCGATATCGCCGGGGCCTTGGCCCCAGCTCCGGGCTGCTCCTGCACAAGGAAGGCAGCCGGGGGGGAACCCAGGCTCTCGACACTTCCCATAAGTGTCTAAAATCATGCACTTCAATTAAAACAGTGAGATGATTGCACAGAAAGAAGGAGTGTTCAGCCTTGAAGTGGAGGGAGAAGCAAACGCTCTGATCTTTCTGTCCAAGTGGCTCGACTTTGTATTCAGTTCCCTTCAATCCCGTGTCTCAGATCTTTGCCCTTCCATGCAGCAATGGACACTAGAACAGCACAGAGGGGGAAGCATGTCCAAGGGGCTGGTAACGATTTTAGTGGGGGGGAGGGAGAAAAGGACAATTTCTTCTGCAAAATCATATCTATTCTTGCATTTCCTGTGCACTTCAGAAGAACCTGAGAACCTCCTGGACAGTCACTAGAAAGACTGTCTGAATACCTGATGCTTAAAGCAACTGGTTTTATAGAGCATTGTGGTTACTTGACAGACACAGGGATGTTCCACACAATTACTTTCCAGATCTACTAAAAGCAGATCTAGAATGCTACTTGAAGTCATCTTGCCAGGGCTGACAGACTCTCAGATTCTGAAAACCTCTATGGTTGACAGTATGAAGAAATATTCTGAGTATTGTCATTCTAGTATTGAGGCAACTGAGGTGGTATTAGAAAAGCTATGGAAAGAGCTGAATTTCCTTCAAACATAAAGTAAGAAACAGGGAATCCATCAGACTTGATGACTGCATGGCAAGAGCCGTAAAACCTTTTTATATTAATTTGAGCAGTGAAGATGGTAGTGCCCAGGTCCATTTCCCAGCTGAAGAAACAGTTAATTTTTCAGCAGCTGGATAAGGATTACTTCCTGCATTTGCTTCCTCCCACTCCAAACTTCAAGCCAAACAAGCACCTGTCAGCATACACTGCCTATTGACCCAAATGATTTGAAGATGTCAGTTAGTGGTTTTATCCTTGTACCTTACAAGGATCTACCTCTTACCATCCTTGGTTTCTTGTCTTTTCTTGTCTTTTCAATGAAAGCAGAGCTTTCATTGTTCTACCAGTCTCTATCATGTCCTGAAAGACATAAAAAAGGAAATGATCTTTCCATTTGGAAAGGAAAACCAGACTGTCAGTGGATTAAATTAGAGCATACCAACCTGGCAGCAGAGTAAGATGCTTAATTATTTTACGCAATATGTATTATTTTGAAAAGAAGGGAAAAAAAATCCACGTCATTCCATGCCTCCTTCAGTGACTACCTACCTCTACTACTCACACATTCTGAAGGGGAGGGGAGGTAATATATGAATATAATTTTATATATATATATATATACACATACACACACATATACATACACATACATACACACACACACATATATATATATATATATATATAATATCCACCCTTTGGGGTAGATCAGTAAATCAGTTCCTATAGCCATACAACCCTGAGCATTTCATGCAACCAAATATTAAAATTACAGGTTTGAATGTCCAACAATTAAAAATTACTTCAACTTCTTTTTCCAGCTCATAGAAAATCTGGGTTTACAACAAACTAGAATACTTTCTACAATACAGATGCCTCCATTCTCTGCACACCTGTAACTCAGGCTGATCTACAATACTGATAAAAGTTGCAGGTTGTAGTTTCACACAAATTCAAGGTTATTTCCTGGGTTTTTTGCTCACATTGAACTTATCTTAAGGCTTTACTTTTGCTTGCTCCTTAAACTCTGGAAAGATGTGATTAGTTTTATCCTATTTTGATAAGTAGGCCAACCTCATCGTGCTGTTTTTCAATTGAGTTTATTCTGTGTAAAATTACTTTTGCTTTCTTCCAGTTGTCTTGCAGACATCTTTTTCTGACTTTCATATCCAATTCTTCTGCACTGTTCACATTTAATGAATTATCATATCATTTCAGAGACAACTGTTCAGCTTTATAAAATATAAAACAACATTATTATTCAAAATTTTATCATGTAAACACAACATTTAAAAAGTATTTATTATATTTTAGTATGCTGAGGGACAGCCCCAATCATTTAATGCAAAATTACAATTTTTATAAAACTTAGATTTATACATAAATGTCAACACACTAGAAATATAAGCTGCTGTTACAAGAGGTGAACTTGCAATTATAGTTCCTACAAACTGTTTTCACAATGATGCTGTGAAAGAAAAAAAAGCTTTTTCATTGAATTAACTCTGGGTTCTTTACCAGTACGAGTCTCTGCTTTTTTAAAAAAACAACTCCATAGTAATGGACACTACAAATCTCCACACCTCAATCTGACACAAACCTCTCCGTTGTGCTTGCAGCACAGAAATGGAGATACAGGTTTGTTTTCTCCTAATTAGCAACTGCACACCCTCCACACTCTAGAGATTAGAGGACAAGGTCTCTCTGACTCATGGGAGGAATTGTACAGATAATTAATAAAAAACTGAAACAGGGCCCAAAAATACATCCTACTTTAGAAAAAAAAAGATCAAGATTTCTTAAGATTGGAAATTAATGTAGACACAGTGATTTCAGGCTTGGTTAGCTCCTGGTTTATTCTCTCCCTCTAGTGGTACATCCCCTGGGTATTAAATGACAATGTTGATATTTTCCACACAATTTAGAGATGGGAAAGCTTTAAGAACTGGCCTTACATGGAGAGGTTTCACAAATGCATTTTTGCAACAGGGTTGGAATTTTTACTTCTTTTTTGTTTTTGCCTAAGTCAGTTCTTGATGATGAAAAAGCAACTTTCTGTGCAGAAAACAAACATCTTTTAGAGTATACAGAATTACAAAAAAAGCTGCCACAGAAGTTAAAATCACTTGGGGAATCAGCAGAACACAGAGATGGAAACAATCCCTATCCTTTTTAAAGCAGTCACAGCAAGCTTACTCATTTGTTTGCAGTTGGGTAAGGAAAGATATGGGCAATGTTATGGATACATATTATAATATTGGCTTTCACAGATATTAAAATGGATTTTATATCTGTAATAGTAAAGCAACTTTGGTATAAATATATAGGTTTTATTCCTGTTGGTAATTAAGCTTCATGAAATAGCTGCTTGTGTTAAATGCCTGCTGGGATGGGATAACATCCAACGCACACAGGATGAGGACACCTGCACAGATCTGCCAACTATCAGCACTCACCGTCTGAAGGCAGAGTGGACCAAGGCCCAAAAACTGGAGGTGATAAAGAGAAGGAGCCAAAACCACAGCCAAGAAACACACATGCTCTGAAAAGGCAGACCCAAGGAGGGGCCAGGTAGAACAGTTCCTGGAATATGTAAACAAGTTTATGGATATGCATGAGGGTCTATGAATATGCAACAGGCTGATGTAAGGGAAAAGGTATTTCAGGGGGATCCCTGAAAGGAACAGGGTGCTCCTGGCTGAGTGCCACGATGCACCTGGCCATAATAACCTTTGCTCTATGGTCCTGGTCTCCCACTGTCCTTTATTAAACTTTTTACATTTTCACAGGAGAGTGAACGTGTTTTTCACATTTAGGAATGGTTTAAGTTTTTTCATTTTTCACAGGAGGGAGTTTTGAAGAGCTACAAGTGGCTAATCTGCCTGCAGCAAGGACCATTCCACGGGCTCTTGTCACCTTTCCCGACACCTCTGCTGCAGCTCATGGAGGGTGAAGCCCTGGAGGCTTCTTAGGGGCGGTTATGGACAATTGCAGGCAGCACCTCGATGCCCTGGATCAGCGGTGCCCCCTCCTGGGAACCCCCACGTTTTCCAGTTTCTGTGAAGCTGCCTATGAAAAACACGTTCACTCTCCTGTAAATTAATGGCCCATTAACAGCAGATATCTCCTGGAAGGAAGATTGGTTGGGGAAGAGATAAACTGCCCAATGCACAGAAGATAACTGCCCCACCTCTGACAGGTGGCAAACACAACACACACTTATCTTGCAATCCAGGACCTGTCCTCACTGGCTGCCCCCATTCTCCAGAGTTCAGGGTGTCCAGGGAGGCTGCAGCTGCCGGTGCTGGGAACAAACAAGATGGGTCTTGGTTTCAGAGAGCTCCAGAATCCATTTCTTACCCCAAAAGACAGGGCAAAGGCAGGGTTTTTATAGAGAATCCCAGGAGTGGAGTTTGGGTTTGGGCCAGGGGAGGAGTTGTTAGCAACACAAGAAGGGTGAGATCAAATTCCTGCCTTTTAGCAACAGGGGCACTCCACACAGAATGTGATCCCAAATCCTAAATTCCCCCTCAAACACCTGAGAAATGGTGGGACTTTGGATATCTTGGATCAATTTCATTTAAACCCTGTTTGTGGTGTTTTTAAGGGATGAAGATGAATCAGAAGAAAATTAAGGCCAAACCAAAAGGAGAAGCAGCCAGGTGTGTTCCCAGCAGGGATCACAGGGAATGTGGGTGACCAGGGCTGTGCGCAAAGTGGTTCCTCCAGTGGGGGATGGAGCTGGAGCAGCACACGAAGCTCTTCCTGCACTCGGGGCACTCGCAGGGCTTCCCTTACCGGTGCCTCCGTTGGTGTCGGGTCAGGTTAGAGCTCTGGAGAAGCTCTTCCCACACTGGGGACACTCGTAGGGCCTCTCCCCAGTGTGGATGCGTTGGTGGGTGATGAGGTTGGAGTTGTGGTTGAATCCCTTTCCACAGTCAGGGCAGCAGAAGGGCCTCTCCTCTGTGTGAATCTGATAGTGCAGGAGGAGATGGGAGCTGGTCTTAAACCTCTTCCTGCATTTATCACACTCATAGGGCCTCTCCCCAGTGTGGATCTTTTGGTGCTGGATCAGGGTGGAATGCTGGCTGAAGCTCTTCCCACACTCCCCACACTCATAGGGCCTCTCCCCAGTGTGAGTTCTCTGGTGCTGGATCAGGGTGGAGCTGTGCCTGAAGCTCTTCCCACATTCCCCACACTCGTGGGGCCTCTCCCCAGTGTGGATGCGCTGGTGCCTGACAAGATTGGAGTTGTGCCTGAAGCCCTGTGTCGTGGTTTGAAAGGAAATGAAGTTTTTTGTGATGGTGTGGGCAATCCAATCAGTGTTCAGATTTAATATTGGCACCTGGTTTGTCCACTGAGGGCAGGATACGCCTCTGAGAACACAGGGGTTAAAAGCTGTGATCTCCCAGGGGAACTTCCTCTTGGAGTCCCGCTTGAGAGTGAGTAGACCCCCCCTGCTCGGCCCCTTTGGCTGGGCAGGGGGGGAGGGGAGCCATGTGGCCAGAGAGAGAGAGGTAGGACAGGCCTGGGCCCAAGGGTGGAGGAGAACATTGCAAGGGCTTCGGGCAGCCATCCTCCATTCCCCCCCCCCCCCCCTTGCGAGGGAGAGAGAGACAGAGCCGGTGCCTGTGGTGCCTGTGATAATGGCCCGGCGTGAAGGAGAAGGGGGGGGTGCCCAGCAGGGCAGACAGGCGTGGGAGTTGACGAAGTAAACCGGCAGAGAGAGAGAGCTCGGGACTTTTAACCCCTCTGAGGAAGATGAGAACCTTGCAAAAGCTGAGTCCTCCTGAAGTTGATGAGATTGAGAAGCTGTTGAAATTGAGAAGATGTTAAGAAAATTCTAGGTGGGAGGAGATGATGGAGTGGCTTTGGGCTGGACTTTTCTTGTGTAGCCACGGCAGAACCACTGGTGTTTCTGTGCCACAGAGACTGCGTTCTAGGGGGAGGCGATGGCTCAAAGCCAAGAGAGTGCAGTGATGTGGAGGAGTGAACAGAGACGACGGGTGAGGAGGGTGGTGGTGGTGCCCTCCGTCTCGAAGAAGAGAAGAAGACGATCTCTGTTCAAGAGACCCCTCGGCCCCAGGGGGTGAAATTTGGGGGGGACAGGTGTCCCAAAAAGAGAAGGACTGTGCTCCCTTTGGAACTGGTCAAAGTATCCTTAAAATGAAAAACCCCAGAAGCAGCTCTGATCCATGTGCAGTGGTGAGAGCACTGGACATGGAAGGCGTGTGGCGCAAGAGGGACTTCTCTCTCCTCGAGAGACTGAGAATCGATTGTCTGAAGGGTGGCAATGAAATTGGAAATTTGGTGGGGGGAGGAGGAAGAATTTTGGAAGGTTTTCATCTTATGTTCTATTGTGTTTTGTGTGTCTTCCTTTGTAGTTGTAGGTTAATAAATGCTTTTTTTTTCCTTTTAACCTTAAGTTGGAGCCTGCTTTGCTCTGTCTCTGATCATATCTCACAGTAGGTGCCAGGGAAGTAGGTGTTCTCGTGGGGGCACTGGTATTGTGCCAGGCTTAAACCATGACACCCTGACTGCAGTCGGGGCAGCGGAAGGGCCTCTCCTCAGTGTGCATGCGCTGGTGCAGGAGGAGATGGGAGCTGCTCTTAAACTTCTTCCTGCATTGATCACACTCGTAGGGCCGTTCCCCAGAGTGGGTCCTCTTGTGTTTGATCAGCTCGGAGTTCGACCTGAAGCTCTTCCCACACTCCCCACACGTGTGGGGCTTCTCCCCACCATGGAGCTGCTGATGCAGCACCAGCTCCGAGCTCTGGCTCCATCTCCGGCTGCCTTCCCAGCCTGGGCTGGCTCTTTCCCCCTCAGATCCCTGTGATCTGCGTTTGCAGCCCCTCCTCATGCGGGATCTCCAAGGGTTTTCCTCCCCGTTGTGTTTCTGCGCCGTGGAGCCGCTCAAAACGGCCTCTGCCACCAGGTTCTGCCGCAAGGATTTGTCCTTCCTGCTCTCCATGCCTGCTGTGGGGGAGGAAGGACAAGGACAGGATGGGATTTGCCTCCGTGCCACAGGCAAGGGGAAGGAGATTCCCACAGGGCTGTCCTGCAGCCGGG
>NC_066338.1:793244-815882 GCF_022539315.1 Serinus canaria
GCCCGGAACCGGCACTACCTTCGGCGAGTTGCGGTAACCCGTCTTCTGCGCCTCTTGCCGCCTACATCTTAGCGAAAAAGCTTTTCCAGGCTTTCTCTCAAGAAAAAACTGTGCCAGCAAAGGAAGAATCTCCACGTCTTTTCATGAAGCTAGTCGAGTTCTTACCATCTCCGAGACGAAAAGAAAAAGTACGATTCCCCACGGAGTGCTTCAAATAGCTTAGAAAGGCGCAAAGAAAAGTTGTCCGAGAACTTTTTCCCTTCCTATGTTCAAGTACGTTTAAACGTCTAGAAAGTGCTTAGTTCTTGTCCTGGCTGAGTTTGAGTTATGTGCACTCAATCCCGGTGCTTTCCGCCTTTCTTTTAATGCTTCTCAGCATCTGCCGAACTCTCCATCGCCCGGAGGCGGAGAAGCGGCTTTTTCGCGCACAGAGCATTGTGCCGGTCGCGGTGCGCTCCGGTCCGCGGCTTCTCCCGAAAGACGCCGGGAACCAGCAACTACCTTCGGCGAGTTGCGGTAACACGTCTTCTGAGCCTCTTGCCGCCTACATCTTAGCGGAAAAGCTTTTCCAGGCTTTCTCTCAAGAAAAAACTGTGCCAGCACAGCAAGAATCCCTCCACGTTTTTCATGAAGCTAGTCAAATTCCTATCAGCTCCTAGGCGAAAAGGAAAAGTAAGATTCCCCACGAAGTGCTTCAAATAGCTTAGAAAGGTGCAAAGAAAATTGTCCGAGAACTTTTTCCCTTCCGATGTTAAAGTAAGTTTAAATGTCTGGAAAGTGGTTAGTTCTTGTCCTGGCTCAGTTTGAGAGCTGTGCACTCAATCCCGGTGCTTTGCGCCTTTCGTTTAACACGTCTCAGCCTCTGCCGAGCTCTCCGTCTCCCGGAGGCGAAGAAGCGGCTTTTTCGCGCACAGAGCATTGTGCCGGTCGCGGTGCGCTCCGGTCCGCGGCTTCTGCCGAAAGACGCCGGGAACCAGCACCTACCTTCGGCGAGTTGCGGTAACCCGTCTTCTGCGCCTCTTGCCGCCTACATCTTAGCGAAAAAGCTTTTCCAGGCTTTCTCTCAAGAAAAAACTGTGCCAGCACAGCAAGAATCCTCCGACGTTTTTCATGAAGCTAGTCGAGTTCCTACCAGCTCCGAGACGAAAAGAAAAAGTAAGATTCCCCACGAAGTGCTTCAAATAGCTTAGAAAGGTGCAAAGAAAAGTTGTCCGAGAACTTTTTCCCTTCCTATGTTCAAGTAGGTTTAAATGTCTGGAAAGTGGTTAGTTCTTGTCCTGGCTCAGTTTGAGAGATGTGCACTCAATCCCGGTGCTTTCCGCCTTTCTTTTAACGCGTCTCAGCATCTGCCGAGCTCTCCGTCTCCCGGAGGCGAAGAAGCGGCTTGTTCGCGCACAGAGCATTGTGCCGGTCGCGGTGCACTCCAGACCTCGGCTTCTGCTGAAAGACGCCGGGAACCGGCAACTACCTTCGGCTAGTTGCGGTAACACGTCTTCTGCGCCTCTTGCCGCCTACATCTTAGCGAAAAAGCTTTTCCAGGCTTTCTCTCAAGAAAAACTGTGCCAGCACAGCAAGAATCCTCCACGTTTTTCATGAAGCTAGTCGAGTTCTATCAGCTCCGAGACGAAAAGAAAAAGTACGATTCCCCACGAAGTGCTTCAAATAGCTTAGAAAGGTGCAAAGAAAAGTTGTCCGAGAACTTTTTCCCTTCCTATGTTCAAGTACGTTTAAATGTCTGGAAAGTGGTTAGTTCTTGTCCTGGCTGAGTTTGAGAGATGTGCACTCAATCCCCGTGCTTCCGCCTTTCTTTTAACGCTTCTCAGCATCTGCCGAGCTCTCCATCGCCCGGAGGCGAAGAAGCGGCTTTTTCGCGCACAGAGCATTGTGCCGGTCGCGGTGCACTCCAGACCTCGGCTTCTGCCGAAAGACGCCGGGAACCGGCAACTACCTTCAGCGAGTTGCGGTAACACGTCTTCTGCGCCTCTTGCCGCTTACATCTTAGCGAAAAAGCTTTTCCAGGCTTTCTCTCAAGAAAAAACTGTGCCAGCACAGCAAGAATCCCTCCACGTTTTTCATGAAGCTAGTCGAATTCCTATCAGCTCCGAGGCGAAAAGGAAAAGTAAGATTCCCCACGAAGTGCTTCAAATAGCTTAGAAATTTGTAAAGAAAATTGTCCGAGAACTTTTTCCCTTCCGATGTTAAAGTAAGTTTAAATGTCTGGAAAGTGGTTAGTTCTTGTCCTGGCTGAGTTTGAGTTATGTGCACTCAATCCCGGTGCTTTCCGCCTTTCTTTTAATGCTTCTCAGCATCTGCCGAGCTCTCCATCGCCCGGAGGCGAAGAAGCGGCTTTTTCGCGCACAGAGCATTGTGCCGGTCGCGGTGCGCTCCGGACCGCGGCTTCTGCCGAAAGACGCCGGGAACCAGCAACTACCTTCGGCGGGTTGCGGTAACCCATCTTTCGCGGCTCTTGCAGCCTACATCTTAGCGAAAAAGCTTTTCCAGGCATTCTCTCAAGAAAATCTGTGCCAGCAAGGGAAGAATCTCTGGACGTCTTTTCATAAAGCTAGTCGAATTCCTATCAGCTCCGAGGGAAAAAGCAAAAGCAAGATTCCCCACGAAGTGCTTCAAATAGCTTAGAAAGGTGCAAAGAAAAGTTGTCCGAGAACTTTTTCCCTTACTATGTTAAAGTAGGTTTAAATGTCTGGAAAGTGGTTAGTTCTTGTCCTGGCTCAGTTTGAGAGCTGTGCACTCAATCCCGGTGCTTTCCGCCTTTCTTTTAACGCTTCTCAGCATCTGCCGAACTCTCCGTCTCCCCGAGGCGAGGAAGCGGTTTTTCGCGCACAGAGCATTGTGCCGGTCGCGGTGCGCTCCGGACCGCGGCTTCTGCCGAAAGACGCCGGGAACCGGCACCTACCTTCGGCGAGTTGCGGTAACACGTCTTCTGCGGATCTTGCCGCCTACATCTTAGCGAAAAAGCTTTTCCAGGCTTTCTCTCAAGAAAAAACTGTGCCAGCACAGCAAGAATCCCTCCACGTTTTTCATGATGCTAGTCGAGTTCTTACCAGCTCCGAGACGAAAAGAAAAAGTACGATTCCCCACGGAGTGCTTCAAATAGCTTAGAAAGGCGCAAAGAAAAGTTGTCCGAGTACTTTTTCCCTTCCTATGTTCAAGTACGTTTAAACATCTAGAAAGTGCTTAGTTCTTGTCCTGGCTCAGTTTGAGAGCTGTGCACTCAATCCCGGTGCTTGCCGCCTTTCGTTTAACGCGTCTCAGCCTCTGCCGAGCTCTCCGTCTCCCGGAGGCAAAGAAGCGGCTTTTTCGCGCACAGAGCATTGTGCCGGTCGCAGTGCGCTCCGGACCGCGGCTTCTGCCGAAAGACGCCGGGAACCGGCACCTACCTTCGGCTAGTTGCGGTAACCGTCTTTCGCGGCTCTTGCGCCTACATCTTAGCGAAAAAGCTTTTCCAGGCTTTCTCTCAAGAAAAAACTGTGCCAGCAAAGAAGAATCTCCGGACGTCTTTTCATAAAGCTAGTCGAATTCCTATCAGCCCCGAGGACGAAAAGGAAAAGTAAGATTGCCCACGAAGTGCTTCAAATAGCTTAGAAAGGTGCAAAGAAAATTGTCCGAGAACTTTTCCCCTTCCTATGTTCAAGTACGTTTAAATGTCTGGAAAGTGGTTAGTTCTTGTCCTGGCTCAGTTTGAGAGCTGTGCACTCAATCCCGGTGCTTTGCGCTTTCGTTTAACGCTTCTCAGCCTCTGCCGAAGCTCTCCGTCTCCCGGAGGCGAAGAAGTGGCTTGTTCGCGCACAGAGCATTGTGCCGGTCGCGGTGCAATCCGGACCGCGGCTTCTGCCGAAAGACGCCGGGAACCGGCACCTACCTTCGGCGAGTTGCGGTAACCCGTCTTCTGCTCCTCTTGCCGCCTACATCTTAGCGAATAAGCTTTTCCAGGCTTTCTCTCAAGAAAAAACTGTGCCAGCACAGCAAGAACCCGTCCACGTTTTTCATGAAGCTTGTCGAGTTCTTACCAGCTCCGAGACGAAAAGAAAAAGTAAGATTCCCCACGGAGTGCTTCAAATAGCTTAGAAAGGCGCAAAGAAAAGTTGTCCGAGAACCTTTTCCCTTCCTATGTTCAAGTACGTTTAAACGTTTAGAAAGTGCTTAGTTCTTTGCGTGGCTGAGTTTGAGAGATGTGCACTCAATCCCGGTGCTTTCTGCCTTTCTTTTAACGCTTCTCAGCATCTGCCGAGCTCTCCGTCTCCCGGAGGCAAAGAAGCGGCTTTTTCGCGCACAGAGCATTGTGCCGGTCACAATGCGCTCCGGACCGCGGCTTCTGCCGAAAGACGCCGGGAACCGGCACCTACCTTCGGCTAGTTGCGGTAACCCGTCTTTCGCGGCTCTTGCAGCCTACATCTTAGCGAAAAAGCTTTTCCAGGCTTTCTCTCAAGAAAAAACTGTGCCAGCAAAGGAAGAATCTCCGGACGTCTTTTCATAAAGCTAGTCCCCACGAAGTGCTTCAAATAGCTTAGAAAGGTGCAAAGAAAATTGTCCGAGAACTTTTTCCCTTCCTATGTTCAAGTACGTTTAAATGTCTGGAAAGTGGTTAGTTCTTGTCCTGGCTGAGTTTGAGAGATGTGCACTCAATCCCGGTGCTTTGCGCTTTCGTTTAACACGTCTCAGCATCTGCCGAGCTCTCCGTCTCCCGGAGGCGAAGAAGCGGCTTGTTCGCGCACAAGGCATTGTGCCAGTCGTGGTGCGCTCCGGACCGTGGCTTCTGCCGAAAGACGCCAGGAACCGGCAACTACCTTCGGCGAGTTGCGGTAACACGTCTTCTGTGCCTCTTGCCGCCTACATCTTAGCGAAAAAGCTTTTCCAGGCTTTCTCTCAAGAAAAAACTGTGCCAGCACAGCAAGAATCCCTCCAAGTTTTTCATGAAGCTAGTAGGTTCTTACCAGCTCCGAGACGAAAACGAAAAGTAAGATTCCCCAAGAAGTGCTTCAAATAGCTTAGAAAGATGCAAAGAAAATTGTCCGAGAACTTTTTCCCTTCCTACGTTAAAGTACGTTTAAATGTCTGGAAAGTGGTTAGTTCTTGTCCTGGCTCAGTTTGAGAGCTGTGCACTCAATCCCTGTGCTTTCCGCCTTTCTTTTAACGCTTCTCAGCATCTGCCGAGATCTCCGTCTCCCGGAGGCGAGGAAGCGGCTTTTTCGCGCACCGAGCATTGTGCCGGTTGCGGTGCGCTCCGGACCGCGGCTTCTGCCCAAAGACGCCGGGAACAGGCACCTACCTTCGGCCAGTTGCGGTAACCCGTCTTTCGCGGCTCTTGCAGCCTACATCTCAGCGAAAAAGCTTTTCCAGGCTTTCTCTCAAGAAAAAACTGTGCCAGCAAGGGAAGAATCCCCGGACGTATTTTCATAAAGCAAGTCGAATTCCTATCAGCTCCGAGGCGAAAAGGAAAAGTAAGATTCCCCACGAAGTGCTTCAAATAGCTTAGAAAGATGCAAAGAAAAGTTGTCCGAGAACTTTTTCCCTTCCTATGTAAAAGTAGGTTTAAATGTCTGGAAAGTGGTTAGTTCCTGTCCTGTATCAGTTTGAGAGCTGTGCACTCAATCCCGGGGCTTTGCGCTTTCTTTTAACACGTCTCAGCCTCTGGCGAGCTCTCCGTCTCCCGGAGGCGTAGAAGCGGCTTGTTCATGCACAAGGCATTGTGCCGGTCGCGGTGCATTCCGGACCGCGGCTTCTGCCGAAAGACGCCGGGAACCGGCACCTACCTTCGGCTAGTTGCGGTAACACGTCTTCTGCTCCTCTTGCCGCCTACATCTTAGCGGAAAAGCTTTTCCAGGCTTTCTCTCAAGAAAAACTGTGCCAGCAAAGGAAGAATCCTCCGGACGTCTTTTCATAAAGCTAGTCGAATTCCTATCAGCTCCGAGGACGAAAAGAAAAGTAAGATTCCCCACGAAGTGATTCAAATAGTTTAGAAGAGTGAAAAGAAAAGTTGTCCGAGAACTTTTTCCCTTCCTATGTAAAAGTAGGTTTAAATGTCTGGAAAGTGGTTAGTTCCTGTCCTGTATCAGTTTGAGAGCTGTGCACTCAATCCCGGTGCTTTCTGCCTTTCTTTTAATGCTTCTCAGCCTCTGAGGAACTCTCAGTCTCCCGGAGGCGAAGAAGCGGCTTGTTCGCGCACAAGGCACTGTGCCAGTCGCGGTGCGCTCCAGACCGCGGCTTCTGCCGAAAGACGCCGGGAACCGGCACCTACCTTCGGCGAGTTGCAATAACCCGTCTTCTGCGCCTCTTGCCGCCTACATCTTAGCGAAAAAGCTTTTCCAGGCTTTCTCTCACGAAAAAACTGTGCCAGCACAGCAAGAATCCCTCCACGTTTTTCATGAAGCTAGTCGAGTTCTTACCATCTCCCAGACGAAAATAAAAAGTACGATTCCTCACGAAGTGCTTCAAATAGCTTAGAAAGGTGCAAAGAAAATTGTCCGAGAACTTTTCCCCTTCCTATGTTCAAGTACGTTTAAATGTCTGGAAAGTGGTTAGTTCTTTTCCTGGCTCAGTTTGAGAGCTGTGCACTCAATTCCGGTGCTTTCTGCCTTTCTTTTAATGCTTCTCAGCCTCTGAGGAACTCTCAGTCTCCCGGAGGCGAAGAAGCGGCTTGTTCGCGCACAAGGCATTGTGCCGGTCGCGGTGCGCTCCGGACCGCGGCTTCTGCCGAAAGACGCCGGGAACCGGCAACTACCTCCTGCGAGTTGCGGTAACCCGTCTTCTGCTCCTCTTGCAGCCTACATCTTAGCGAATAAGCTTTTCCAGGCTTTCTCTCAAGAAAAAACTGTGCCAGCACAGCAAGAATCCGTCCACGTTTTTCATGAAGCTAGTCGAGTTCTTACCAGCTCCGAGACGAAAAGAAAAAGTACGATTCCCCACGGAGTGCTTCAAATAGCTTAGAAAGGTGCAAAGAAAAGTTGTCCGAGAACTTTTTCCCTTCCTATGTTCAAGTACGTTTAAATGTCTGGAAAGTGGTTAGTTCTTGTCCTGGCTCAGTTTGAGAGCTGTGCACTCAATCCCGGTGCTTTGCGCCTTTCTTTTAACGCTTCTCAGCCTCTGCCGAGCTCTCCGTCTCCCGGAGGCGAAGAAGCGGCTTTTTCGCGCACAGAGCATTGTGCCGGTCGCGGTGCGCTCCGGACCGCGGCTTCTGCCGAAAGACGCCGGGAACCGGCACCTACCTTCGGCGAGTTGCGGTAACCCGTCTTCTGCTCCTCTTGCCGCCTACATCTTAGCGAATAAGCTTTTCCAGGCTTTCTCTCAAGAAAAAACTGTGCCAGCACAGCAAGAATCCGTCCACGTTTTTCATGAAGCTAGTCGAGTTCTTACCAGCTCCGAGACGAAAAGAAAAAGTACATTCCCCACGGAGTGCTTCAAATAGCTTAGAAAGGCGCAAAGAAAAGTTGTCCGAGAACTTTTTCCCTTCCTATGTTCAAGTACGTTTAAACGTCTAGAAAGTGCTTAGTTCTTTGCCTGGCTGAGTTTGAGAGATGTGCACTCAATCCCGGTGCTTTCCGCCTTTCTTTTAACGCTTCTCAGCATCTGCCGAGCTCTCCGTCTCCCGGAGGCGAAGAAGCGGCTTTTTCGCGCACAGAGCATTGTGCCGGTCGCAATGCGCTCCGGACCGCGGCTTCTGCCGAAAGACGCCGGGAACCGGCAACTACCTCCTGCGAGTTGCGGTAACCCGTCTTCTGCGGCTCTTGCAGCCTACATCTTAGCGAAAAAGCTTTTCCAGGCTTTCTCTCAAGAAAAAACTGTGCCAACAAAGGAAGAATCTCCGGACGTCTTTTCTTAAAGCAAGTCGAATTCCTATCAGCTCTGAGACGAAAAGGAAAAGTAAGGTTCCCCACGAAGTGCTTCAAATAGCTTAGAAAGGTGCAAAGAAAATTGTCCGAGAACTTTTCCCCTTCCTATGTTAAAGTAAGTTTAAATGTCTGGAAAGTGTTTAGTTCTTGTCCTGGCTCAGTTTGAGAGCTGTGCACTCAATCCCGGTGCTTTCCGCCTTTCTTTTAACGCTTCTCAGCCTCTGCCGAGCTCTCCGTCTCCCGGAGGCGAAGAAGCGGCTTTTTCGCGCACAGAGCATTGTGCCGGTCGCGGTGCGCTCCGGACCGCGGCTTCTGCCGAAAGACGCCGGGAACCGGCACCTACCTTCGGCGAGTTGCGGTAACCCGTCTTCTGCGCCTCTTGCCGCCTACATCTTAGCGAAAAAGCTTTTCCAGGCTTTCTCTCAAGAAAAAACTGTGCCAACAAAGGAAGAATCTCCGGACGTCTTTTCTTAAAGCAAGTCGAATTCCTATCAGCTCCGAGGCAAAAAGAAAAAGTAAGATTCCCCACGAAGTGCTTCAAATAGCTTAGAAAGGTGCAAAGAAAATTGTCCGAGAACTTTTCCCCTTCCTATGTTAAAGTAAGTTTAAATGTCTGGAAAGTGGTTAGTTCTTGTCCTGGCTCAGTTTGAGAGCTGTGCACTCAATCCCGGTGCTTTGCGCCTTTCGTTTAACGCGTCTCAGCATCTGCCGAGCTCTCCGTCTCCCGGAGGCGAAGAAGCGGCTTGTTCGCGCACAAGGCATTGTGCCGGTCGCGGTGCGCTCCGGACCGCGGCTTCTGCCGAAAGACGCTGGGAACCGGCAACTACCTTCGGCGAGTTGCGGTAACCCGTCTTTGGCGGCTCTTGCAGCCTACATCTTAGCGAAAAAGCTTTTCCAGGCTTTCTCTCAAGAAAAAACTGTGCCAGCACAGGAAGAATCCCTCCGGACGTTTTTCATAAAGCTAGTCGAATTCCTATCAGCTCCGAGGCAAAAAGAAAAAGTAAGATTCCCCACGAAGTGCTTCAAATAGCTTAGAAAGGTGCAAAGAAAAGTTGTCCGAAAACTTTTTCCCTTCCTATGTCAAAGTAAGTTTAAATGTCTGGAAAGTGGTTAGTTCTTGTCCTGGCTCAGTTTGAGAGATGTGCACTCAATCCCGGTGCTTTCCGCCTTTCTTTTAACGCTTCTCAGCATCTGCCGAGCTCTCCGTCGCCTGGAGGCGAAGAAGCGGCTTTTTCGCGCACAAGGCATTGTGCCGGTCGCGGTGCGCTCCGGACCGCGGCTTCTGCCGAAAGACGCCGGGAACCGGCACCTACCTTCGGCGAGTTGCGGTAACCCGTCTTTGGCGGCTCTTGCAGCCTACATCTTAGCAAAAAAGCTTTTCCAGGCTTTCTCTCAAGAAAAAACTGTGCCAGCACAGCAAGAATCCCTCCACGTTTTTCATGAAGCTAGTCGAGTTCTTACCAGCTCCGAGACGAAAAGAAAAAGTACGATTCCCCACGGAGTGCTTCAAATAGCTTAGAAAGGCGCAAAGAAAAGTTGTCCGAGAACTTTTTCCCTTCCTATGTTCAAGTACGTTTAAACGTCTAGAAAGTGCTTAGTTCTTTGCCTGGCTGAGTTTGAGAGATGTGCACTCAATCCCGGTGCTTTCCGCCTTTCTTTTAACGCTTCTCAGCATCTGCCGAGCTCTCCGTCGCCTGGAGGCGAAGAAGCGGCTTTTTCGCGCACAAGGCATTGTGCCGGTCGCGGTGCGCTCCGGACCGCGGCTTCTGCCGAAAGACGCCGGGAACCGGCACCTACCTTCGGCGAGTTGCGGTAACCCGTCTTCTGCGGCTCTTGCAGCCTACATCTTAGCGGAAAAGCTTTTCCTGGCATTCTCTCAAGAAAAAACTGTGCCAGCAAAGGAAGAATCTCCGGACGTCTTTTAATAAAGCTAGCCGAATTCCTATCAGCCCCGAGGCGAAAAGGAAAAGTAAGATTCCCCACGAAGTGCTTCAAATAGCTTAGAAAGGTGCAAAGAAAATTGTCCGAGAACTTTTCCCCTTCCTATGTTCAAGTACGTTTAAATGTCTGGAAAGTGGTTAGTTCTTGTCCTGGCTCAGTTTGAGAGCTGTGCACTCAATCCCGGTGCTTTGCGCTTTCGTTTAACGCTTCTCAGCCTCTGCCGAGCTCTCCGTCTCCCGGAGGCGAGGAAGCGGCTTTTTCGCGCACAGAGCATTGTGCCGGTCGCGGTGCGCTCCGGACCGCGGCTTCTGCCGAAAGACGCCGGGAACCGGCACCTACCTTCGGCGAGTTGCGGTAACCCGTCTTCTGCGCCTCTTGCCGCCTACATCTTAGCGAAAAAGCTTTTCCAGGCTTTCTCTCAAGAAAAAACTGTGCCAGCACAGCAAGAATCCCTCCACGTTTTTCATGAAGCTAGTCGAGTTCTTACCAGCTCCGAGACGAAAAGAAAAAGTACGATTCCCCACGGAGTGCTTCAAATAGCTTAGAAAGGCGCAAAGAAAAGTTGTCCGAGAACTTTTTCCCTTCCTATGTTCAAGTACGTTTAAACGTCTAGAAAGTGCTTAGTTCTTTGCCTGGCTGAGTTTGAGAGATGTGCACTCAATCCCGGTGCTTTCCGCCTTTCTTTTAACGCTTCTCAGCATCTGCCGAGCTCTCCGTCTCCCGGAGGCGAGGAAGCGGCTTTTTCGCGCACAGAGCATTGTGCCGGTCACAATGCGCTCCGGACCGCGGCTTCTGCCGAAAGACGCCAGGAACCGGCACCTACCTTCGGCTAGTTGCGGTAACCCGTCTTTCGCGGCTCTTGCAGCCTGCATCTTAGCGAAAAAGCTTTTCCAGGCTTTCTCTCAAGAAAAAACTGTGCCAGCAAAGGAAGAATCTCCGACGTTTTTCATAAAGCTAGTCGAATTCCTATCAGCTCCGAGCGAAAAGGAAAAGTAAGATTCCCCACGAAGTGCTTCAAATAGCTTAGAAAGGTGCAAAGAAAATTGTCCGAGAACTTTTTCCCTTCCTATGTTAAAGTAAGTTTAAATGTCTGGAAAGTGGTTAGTTCTTGTCCTGGCTCAGTTTGAGAGCTGTGCACTCAATCCCGGTGCTTTGCGCTTTCGTTTAACGCTTCTCAGCCTCTGCCGAGCTCTCCGTCTCCCGGAGGCGAAGAAGCGGCTTGTTCGCGCACAGAGCATTGTGCCGGTCGCGGTGCGCTCCGGACAGCGGCTTCTGCTGAAAGACGCCGGGAACCGGCAACTACCTTCGGCGAGTTGCGGTAACACGTCTTCTGCGCCTCTTGCCGCCTACATCTTAGCAGAAAATCTTTTCCAGGCTTTCTATCAAGAAAAAACTGTGCCAGCACAGCAAGAATCCCTCCACGTTTTTCATGAAGCTAGTCGAGTTCTTACCAGCTCCGAGACGAAAAGAAAAAGTACGATTCCCCACGGAGTGCTTCAAATAGCTTAGAAAGGCGCAAAGAAAAGTTGTCCGAGAACTTTTTCCCTTCCTATGTTCAAGTAAGTTTAAACGTCTAGAAAGTGCTTAGTTCTTTGCCTGGCTGAGTTTGAGAGATGTGCACTCAATCCCGGTGCTTTCCGCCTTTCTTTTAACGCGTCTCAGCATCTGCCGAGCTCTCCGTCTCCCGGAGGCGAAGAAGCGGCTTGTTCGCGCACAGAGCATTGTGCCGGTCGCGGTGCGCTCCGGACAGCGGCTTCTGCTGAAAGACGCCGGGAACCGGCAACTACCTTCGGCGAGTTGCGGTAACACGTCTTCTGCGCCTCTTGCCGCCTACATCTTAGCAGAAAAGCTTTTCCAGGCTTTCTATCAAGAAAAAACTGTGCAAGCAAGGGAAGAATCCCCGGACGTGTTTTCATAAAGCTAGTCGAATTCCTATCAGCTCCGAGGCGAAAAGAAAAAGTAAGATTCCCCATGGAGTGCTTCAAATAGCTTAGAAAGGTGCAAAGAAAATTGTCCGAGAACTTTTCCCCTTCCTATGTTAAAGTACGTTTAAATGTCTGGAAAGTGGTTATTTCTTGTCCTGGCTCAGTTTGAGAGCTGTGCACTCAATCCTGGTGCTTTGCGCTTTCGTTTAACACATCTCAGCATCTGGCGAGCTCTCCGTCTCCCGGAGGCGAAGAAGTGACTTGTTCGCGCACAGAGCATTGTGCCGGTCGCGGTGCGCTCCGGAACGCGGCTTCTGCTGAAAGACGCCGGGAACCGGCACCTACTTTCGGCGGGTTGCGGTAACCCGTCTTCTGCGCCTCTTGTCGCCTACATCTTAGCGAAAAAGCTTTTCCAGGCTTTCTCTCAAGACAAAACTGTGCCAGCACAGCAAGAATCCCTACACGTTTTTCATGAAGCTAGTCGAGTTCTTACCCGCTCTGAGACGAAAAGAAAAAGTACGATTCCCCACGAAGTGCTTCAAATAGCTTAGAAAGGTGCAAAGAAAATTGTCCGAGAACCTTTTCCCTTCCTATGTTCAAGTACGTTTAAACGTCTAGAAAGTGCATAGTTCTTTGCCTGGCTGAGTTTGAGAGATGTGCACTCAATCCCGGTGCTTTCTGCCTTTCTTTTAACGCTTCTCAGCATCTGCCAAGCTCTCCGTCTCTCGGAGGCAAAGAAGCGGCTTTTTCGCGCACAGAGCATTGTGCCGGTCGCAATGCGCTCCGGACCGCGGCTTCTGCCGAAAGACGCCGGGAACCGGCACCTACCTTCGGCGAGTTGCGGTAACCCGTCTTTCGCGGCTCTTGCAGCCTACATCTTAGCGAAAAAGCTTTTCCAGGCTTTCTCTCAAGAAAAAACTGTGCCAGCAAAGGAAGAATCTCCGGACGTCTTTTCATAAAGCTAGTCCCCACGAAGTGCTTCAAATAGCTTAGAAAGGTGCAAAGAAAATTGTCCGAGAACTTTTCCCCTTCCTATGTTCAAGTACGTTTAAATGTCTGGAAAGTGGTTATTTCTTGTCCTGGCTCAGTTTGAGAGCTGTGCACTCAACCCCGGGGCTTTGCGCTTTCGTTTAACACGTCTCAGCCTCTGGCGAGCTCTCCGTCTCCCGGAGGCGAAGAAGCGGCTTGTTCGCGCACAAGGCATTGTGCCGGTCGCGGTGCGCTCCGGACCGCGGCTTCTGCCGAAAGACGCCGGGAACGAGCAACTACCTTCGGCGAGTTGCGGTAACACGTCTTCTGCGCCTCTTGCCGCCTACATCTTAGCGAAAAAGCTTTTCCAGGCTTTCTCTCAAGAAAAAACTGTGCCAGCACAGCAAGAATCCCTCCACGTTTTTCATGAAGCTAGTCGAACTCCTATCAGCTCCGAGGCGAAAAGGAAAAGTAAGATTCCCCACGGAGTGCTTCAAATAGCTTAGAAGAGCGAAAAGAAAAGTTGTCCAAGAACTTTTTCCCTTCCGATGTTAAAGTAAGTTTAAATGTCTGGAAAGTGGTTAGTTCTTGTCCTGTATCAGTTTTTGAGCTGTGCACTCAATCCCGGTGCTTTGCGCTTTCGTTTAACGCTTCTCAGCCTCTGCCGAGCTCTCCGTCTCCCGGAGGCGAGGAAGCGGCTTGTTCGCGCACAGAGGCATTGTGCCGGTCGCGGTGCGCTCCGGACCGCGGCTTCTGCCGAAAGACGCCGGGAACCGGCACCTACCTTCGGCGAGTTGCGGTAACACGTCTTCTGCGCCTCTTGCCGCCTACATCTTAGCGGAACAGCTTTTCCAGGTTTTCTCTCAATAAAAAACTCTGCCAGCACAGCAAGAATCCCTCCACGTTTTTCATGAAGCTAGTCGAATTCTTACCAGCTCCGAGACCAAAATAAAATGTACGATTCCCCACGGAGTGCTTCAAATAGCTTAGAAGAGCGAAAAGAAAAGTTGTCCGAGAACTTATTCCCTTCCTATGTTAAAGTAAGTTTAAATGTCTGGAAAGTGGTTAGTTCTTGTCCTGTATCAGTTTTTGAGCTGTGCACTCAATCCCGGTGCTTTGCGCTTTCGTTTAACGCTTCTCAGCCTCTGCCGAGCTCTCCGTCTCCCGGAGGCGAGGAAGCGGCTTTTTCGCGCACAGAGCATTGTGCCGGTCGCGGTGCGCTCCGGACCGCGGCTTCTGCCGAAAGACGCCGGGAACCGGCACCTACCTTCGGCGAGTTGCGGTAACCCGTCTTCTGCGCCTCTTGCTGCCTACATCTTAGCGAAAAAGCTTTTCCAGGCTTTCTCTCAAGAAAAAACTCTGCCAGCACAGCAAGAATCCCTCCACGTTTTTCATGAAACTAGTCGAGTTCTTACCAGCTCTGAGACGAAAAGAAAAAGTACGATTCCCCACGGAGTGCTTCAAATAGCTTAGAAAGGCGCAAAGAAAAGTTGTCCGAGAACTTTTTCCCTTCCTATGTTCAAGTACGTTTAAACGTCTAGAAAGTGCTTAGTTCTTTGCCTGGCTGAGTTTGAGAGATGTGCACTCAATCCCGGTGCTTTCCGCCTTTCTTTTAACGCTTCTCAGCATCTGCCGAGCTCTCCGTCTCCCGGAGGCAAAGAAGCGGCTTTTTCACGCACAGAGCATTGTGCCGGTCGCAATGCGCTCCGGACCGCGGCTTCTGCCGAAAGACGCCGGGAACCGGCACCTACCTTCGGCGAGTTGCGGTAACCCGTCTTTCGCGGCTCTTGCAGCCTACATCTTAGCGAAAAAGCTTTTCCAGGCTTTCTCTCAAGAAAAAAATTTTCCAGCAAAGGAAGAATCTCCGGACGTCTTTTCATAAAGCTAGTCGAATTCCTATCAGCCCCGATGCGAAAAGGAAAAGTAAGATTCCCCATGAACTGCTTCAAATTGCTTAGAAAGGTGCAAAGAAAATTGTCCGAGAACTTTTCCCCTTCCTATGTTCAAGTACATTTAAATGTCTGGAAAGTGGTTAGTTCTTGTCCTGGCTCAGTTTGAGAGCTGTGCACTCAATCCCGGTGCTTTCCGCCTTTCTTTTAACGCTTCTCAGCATCTGCCGAACTCTCCGTCTCCCGGAGGCGAGGAAGCGGCTTTTTCGCGCACAGAGCATTGTGCCGGTCGTGGTGCGCTCCGGACCGCGGCTTCTGCCGAAAGACGCCCGGAACCGGCACCTACCTTCGGCGAGTTGCGGTAACACGTCTTCTGCGGATCTTGCCGCCTACATCTTAGCGAAAAAGCTTTTCCAGGCTTTCTCTCAAGAAAAAACTGTGCCAGCACAGCAAGAATCCCTCCACGTTTTTCATGAAGCTAGTCGAGTTCTTACCAGCTCCGAGACGAAAAGAAAAAGTACGATTCCCCACGGAGTGCTTCAAATAGCTTAGAAAGGCGCAAAGAAAAGTTGTCTGAGAACTTTTCCCTTCCTATGTTCAAGTACGTTTAAACGTCTAGAAAGTGCTTAGTTCTTTGCCTGGCTGAGTTTGAGAGCTGTGCACTCAATCCCGGTGCTTTCCGCCTTTCTTTTAATGCTTCTCAGCATCTGCCGAGCTCTCCGTCTCCCGGAGGCAAAGAAGCGGCTTTTTCGCGCACAGAGCATTGTGCCGGTCGCAATGCGCTCCGGACCGCGGCTTCTGCCGAAAGACGCCGGGAACCGGCACCTACCTTCGGCTAGTTGCGGTAACCCGTCTTTCGCGGCTCTTGCAGCCTACATCTTAGCGAAAAAGCTTTTCCAGGCTTTCTCTCAAGAAAAAACTGTGCCAGCAAAGGAAGAATCTCCGGACGTCTTTTCATAAAGCTAGTCGAATTCCTATCAGCTCTGAGACGAAAAGGAAAAGTAAGATTCCCCACGAAGTGCTTCAAATAGCTTAGAAAGGTGCAAAGAAAATTGTCCGAGAACTTTTTCCCTTCCTATGTTCAAGTAGGTTTAAATGTCTGGAAAGTGGTTAGTTCTTGTCCTGGCTCAGTTTGAGAGCTGTGCACTCAATCCCGGGGCTTTCCGCCTTTCTTTTAACGCTTCTCAGCCTCTGCCGAACTCTCCGTCTCCCGGAGGCGAGGAAGCAGTTTTTTCGCGCACAGAGCATTGTGCCGGTCGCGGTGCGCTCCGGACCGCGGCTTCTGCCGAAAGACGCCGGGAACCGGCACCTACCTCCAGCAGATTGCGGTAACCCGTCTTCTGCGCCTCTTGCCGCCTACATCTTAGCGAAAAAGCTTTTCCAGGCTTTCTCTCAAGAAAAAACTGTGCCAGCACAGCAAGAATCCCTCCACGTTTTTCATGAAACTAGTCGAGTTCTTACCAGCTCTGAGACGAAAAGAAAAAGTACGATTTCCCACGGAGTGCTTCAAATAGCTTAGAAAGGTGCAAAGAAAATTGTCCGAGAACTTTTTCCCTTCCGATGTTAAAGTAAGTTTAAGTGTCTGGAAAGTGCTTAGTTCTTGTCCTGTATCACTTTTAGAGCTGTGCACTCAATCCCGGTGCTTTGTGCTTTCATTTAACGCTTCTCAGCATCTGCCGAGCTCTCCATCGCCCGGAGGCGAAGAAGCGGCTTTTTCGCGCACAGAGCATTGTGCCGGTCGCGGTGCGCTCCGGACCGCGGCTTCTGCCGAAAGACGCCGGGAACCGGCACCTACCTCCAGGAGGTTGCGGTAACCCGTCTTCTGCGCCTCTTGCTGCCTACATCTTAGCGAAAAAGCTTTTCCAGGCTTTCTCTCAAGAAAAAACTGTGCCAGCACAGCAAGAATCCCTCCACGTTTTTCATGAAACTAGTCGAGTTCTTACCAGCTCTGAGACGAAAAGAAAAAGTACGATTTCCCACGGAGTGCTTCAAATAGCTTAGACAGGTGCAAAGAAAAGTTGTCCGAGAACTTTTTCCCTTCAATGTTCAAGTACGTTTAAACGTCTAGAAAGTGCTTAGTTCTTTGCCTGGCTGAGTTTGAGAGCTGTGCACTCAATCCCGGTGCTTTCCGCCTTTCTTTTAATGCTTCTCAGCATCTGCCGAGCTCTCCGTCTCCCGGAGGCAAAGAAGCGGCTTTTTCGCGCACAGAGCATTGTGCCGGTCGCAATGCGCTCCGGACCGCGGCTTCTGCCGAAAGACGCCGGGAACCGGCACCTACCTTCGGCTAGTTGCGGTAACCCGTCTTTCGCGGCTCTTGCAGCCTACATCTTAGCGAAAAAGCTTTTCCAGGCTTTCTCTCAAGGAAAAACTGTGCCAGCAAAGGAAGAATCTCCGGACGTCTTTTCATAAAGCTAGTCGAATTCCTATCGGCCGCGAGGCGAAAAGGAAAAGTAAGGTTCCCCACGAAGTGCTTCAAATAGCTTAGAAAGGTGCAAAGAAAAGTTGTCCGAGAACTTTTTCCCTTACCATGTTAAAGTAGGTTTAAATGTCTGGAAAGTGGTTAGTTCTTGTCCTGGCTCAGTTTGAGAGCTGTGCACTCAATCCCGGGGCTTTCCGCCTTTCTTTTAACGCTTCTCAGCCTCTGCCGAACTCCCCGTCTCCCGGAGGCGAGGAAGCAGTTTTTTCGCGCACAGAGCATTGTGCCGGTCGCGGTGCGCTCCGGACCACGGCTTCTGCCGAAAGACGCCAAGAACCGGCACCTACGTTCGGCGAGTTGCGGTAACCCGTCTTCTGCGGCTCTTGCCGCCTACATCTTAGCGAAAAAGCTTTTCCAGGCTTTCTCTCAAGAAAAAACTGTGCCAGCACAGCAAGAATCCCTCCACGTTTTTCATGAAGCTAGTCGAGTTCTTACCATCTCCGAGACGAAAAGAAAAAGTAAGATTCCCCACGGAGTGCTTCAAATAGCTTAAAAAGGTGCAAAGAAATTTTGTCCGAGAACTTTTCCCCTTCCTATGTTCAAGTACGTTTAAACGTCTAGAAAGTGCTTAGTTCTTTGCCTGGCTGAGTTTGAGAGATGTGCACTCAATCCCGGTGCTTTCCGCCTTTCTTTTAACGCTTCTCAGCATCTGCCGAGCTCTCCGTCTCCCGGAGGCGAGGAAGCGGTTTTTTCGCGCACAGAGCATTGTGCCGGTCGCGGTGCGCTCCGGACCACGGCTTCTGCCGAAAGACGCCAAGAAACGGCACCTACGTTCGGCGAGTTGCGGTAACCCGTCTTCTGCGGCTCTTGCCGCCTACATCTTAGCGAAAAAGCTTTTCCAGGCTTTCTCTCAAGAAAAAACTGTGCCAGCACAGCAAGAATCCCTCGACGTTTTTCATAAAGCTAGTCGAATTCCTATCAGCTCCGAGACGAAAAGAAAAAGTAAGATTCCCCATGGAGTGCTTCAAATAGCTTAAAAATGTGCAAAGAAATTTTGTCCGAGAACTATTCCCCTTCCTATGTTCAAGGAAGTTTAAATGTCTGGAAAGTAGTTCGTTCTTGTCCTGTATCAGTTTGAGAGCTGTGCACTCAATCTCGGTGCTTTGCGCTTTCGTTTAACGCGTCTCAGCATCTGCTGAGCTCTCCGTCTCCCGGAGGCAAAGAAGCGGCTTGTTCGTGCACAAGGCATTGTACCGGTCGCGGTGCGCTCCGGACCGCGGCTTCTGCCGAAAGGCGCTAGGAACCGGCAACTACCTCCGGCGAGTTGCGGTAACCCGTCTTTGGCGGCTCTTGCAGCCTACATCTTAGCGAAAAAGCTTTTCCAGGCTTTCTCTCAAGAAAAAACTGTGCCAGCACAGCAAGAATCCCTCCACATTTTTCATGAAGCTAATCGAGTTCTTACCAGCTCCGAGACGAAAAGAAAAAGTACGATTCCCCACAGAGTGGTTCAAATAGCTTAGAAAGGTGCAAAGAAAAGTTATCCGATAACTTTTTCCCTTCCTGTGTTCAAGTACGTTTAAACGTCTAGAAAGTGCTTAGTTCTTTGCCTGGCTGAGTTTGAGTTATGTGCACTCAATCCCGGTGCTTTCCGCCTTTCTTTTAATGCTTCTCAGCATCTGCCGAACTCTCCGTCTCCCGGAGGCGAAGAAGCGGCTTGTTCGTGCACAAGGCATTGTGCCGGTCGCGGTGCGCTCCAGACCGCGGCTTCTGCCGAAAGGCGCCAAGAACCGGCACCTACCTTCGGCGAGTTGCGGTAACACGTCTTCTGCGGCTCTTGCAGCCTACATCTTGGCGAAAAAGCTTTTCCAGGCTTTCTCTCAAGAAAAACTGTGCCAGCAAGGGAAGAATCTCTGGACGTCTTTTCATAAAGCTAGTCGAATTCCTATCAGCTCCGAGGGAAAAAGAAAAAGCAAGATTCCCCACGAAGTGCTTCAAATAGCTTAGAAAGGTGCAAAGAAAAGTTGTCCGAGAACTTTTTCCCTTACTATGTTAAAGTAGGTTTAAATGTCTGGAAAGTGGTTAGTTCTTGTCCTGGCTCAGTTTGAGAGCTGTGCACTCAATCCCGGTGCTTTCCGCCTTTCTTTTAACGCTTCTCAGCCTCTGCCGAACTCTCCGTCTCCCGGAGGCGAGAAAGCGGTTTTTTCGCGCACAGAGCATTGTGCCGGTCGCGGTGCGCTCCGGACCGCGGCTTCTGCCGAAAGACGCCAAGAACCGGCACCTACCTTCGGCGAGTTGCGGTAACACGTCTTCTGCGGATCTTGCCGCCTACATCTTGGCGAAAAAGCTTTTCCAGGCTTTCTCTCAAGAAAAAACTGTGCCAGCACAGCAAGAACCCCTCCACGTTTTTCATGATGCTAGTCGAATTCTTACCAGCTCCGAGACGAAAAGAAAAAGTACGATTCCCCACGGAGTGCTTCAAATAGCTTAGAAAGGCGCAAAGAAAAGTTGTCCAAGAACTTTTTCCCTTCCTATGTTCAAGTACGTTTAAACGTCTAGAAAGTGCTTAGTTATTTGCCTGGCTGAGTTTGAGAGATGTGCACTCAATCCCCGTGCTTCCGCCTTTCTTTTAACGCTTCTCAGCATCTGCCGAGCTCTTCATCGCCCGGAGGCGAAGAAGCGGCTTTTTCGCGCACAGAGCATTGTGCCGGTCGCGGTGCGCTCCGGTCCGCGGCTTCTGCCGAAAGACGCCGGGAACCAGCAACTACCTTCGGCGAGTTGCGGTAACACGTCTTCTGAGCCTCTTGCCACCTACATCTTAGTGGAAAAGCTTTTCCAGGCTTTCTCTCAAGAAAATCTGTGCCAGCAAGGGAAGAATCTCTGGACGTCTTTTCATAAAGCTAGTCGAATTCCTATCAGCCCCGAGGAGAAAAGGAAAAGTAAGATTGCCCACGAAGTGCTTCAAATAGCTTAGACAGGTGCAAAGAAAATTGTCCGAGAACTTTTTCCCTTCCTATGTTCAAGTACGTTTAAATGTCTGGAAAGTGGTTAGTTCTTTTCCTGGCTCAGTTTGAGAGCTGTGCACTCAATCCCGGTGCTTTGCGCTTTCGTTTAACACGTCTCAGCCTCTGGCAAGCTCTCCGTCTCCCGGAGGCGAAGAAGTGGCTTGTTCGCGCACAGAGCATTGTGCCGGTCACAATGCGCTCCGGACCGCGGCTTCTGCCGAAAGACGCCAGGAACCGGCACCTACCTTCGGCGAGTTGCGGTAACCCGTCTTCTGCGCCTCTTGCCGCCTACATCTTAGCGAAAAAGCTTTTCCAGGCTTTCTCTCAAGAAAAAACTGTGCCAGCACAGCAAGAACCCCTCCACGTTTTTCATGAAGCTAGTCGAGTTCTTACCAGCTCCGAGACGAAAAGAAAAAGTACGATTCCCCACGGAGTGCTTCAAATAGCTTAGAAAGGCGCAAAGAAAAGTTGTCCGAGAACCTTTTCCCTTCCTATGTTCAAGTACGTTTAAACGTCTAGAAAGTGCTTAGTTCTTTGCGTGGCTGAGTTTGAGAGATGTGCACTCAATCCCGGTGCTTTGCGCTTTCGTTTAACACGTCTCAGCCTCTGGCAAGCTCTCCGTCTCCCGGAGGCAAAGAAGCGGCTTTTTTGCGCACAGAGCATTGTGCCGGTACCGGTGCGCTCCGGACCGCGGCTTCTGCCGAAAGACGCCGGGAACCGGCACCTACCTTCGGCTAGTTGCGGTAACCCGTCTTTCGCGGCTCTTGCAGCCTACATCTTAGCGAAAAAGCTTTTCCAGGCTTTCTCTCAAGAAAAAACTGTGCCAGCAAAGGAAGAATCTCCGGACGTCTTTTCATAAAGCTAGTCACCACGAAGTGCTTCAAATAGCTTAGAAAGGTGCAAAGAAAATTGTCCGAGAACTTTTTCCCTTCCTATGTTCAAGTACGTTTAAATGTCTGGAAAGTGGTTAGTTCTTGTCCTGGCTCAGTTTGAGAGATGTGCACTCAACCCCGGGGCTTTGCGCTTTCGTTTAACACGTCTCAGCCTCTGGCGAGCTCTCCGTCACCCGGAGGCGAAGAAGCGGCTTGTTCGCGCACAAGGCATTGTGCCGGTACCGGTGCGCTCCGGACCGCGGCTTCTGCCGAAAGACGCCGGGAACCGGCAACTACCTTCGGCGAGTTGCGGTAACCTGTCTTCTGCGCCTCTTGCCGCCTACATCTTAGCGGAACAGCTTTTCCAGGCTTTCTCTCAAGAAAAAACTCTGCCAGCACAGCAAGAATCCCTCCAAGTTTTTCATGAAGCTAGTCGAGTTCTTACCAGCTCCGAGACAGAAAGAAAAAGTACGATTCCCCACGGAGTGCTTCAAATAGCTTAGAAGAGTGAAAAGAAAAGTTGTCCGAGAACTTTTTCCCTTCCTATGTTAAAGTAAGTTTAAATGTCTGGAAAGTGGTTAGTTCTTGTCCTGGCTCAGTTTGAGAGATGTGCACTCAATCCCGGTGCTTCCGCCTTTCTTTTAACGCTTCTCAGCATCTGCCGAGCTCTCCATCTCCCAGAGGCGAAGAAGCGGCTTTTTCGCGCACAGAGCATTGTGCCGGTCGCAATGCGCTCCGGACCGCGGCTTCTGCCGAAAGACGCCGGGAACCAGCAACTACCTTCAGCGAGTTGCGGTAACACGTCTTCTGCGCCTCTTGCCGCCTACATCTTAGCGAAAAAGCTTTTCCAGGCTTTCTCTCAAGAAAAAACTCTGCCAGCACAGCAAGAATCCCTCCACGTTTTTCATGAAGCTAGTCAAATTCCTATCAGCTCCGAGGCGAAAAGGAAAAGTAAGATTCCCCACGAAGTGCTTCAAATAGCTTAGAAAGGTGCAAAGAAAATTGTCCGAGAACTTTTTCCCTTACTATGTTAAAGTAGGTTTAAATGTCTGGAAAGTGGTTAGTTCTTGTCCTGGCTCAGTTTGAGAGCTGTGCACTCAATCCCGGTGCTTTCCGCCTTTCTTTTAACGCTTCTCAGCCTCTGCCGAACTCTCCGTCTCCTGGAGGCGAGAAAGCGGTTTTTTCGCGCACAGAGCATTGTGCCGGTCGCGGTGCGCTCCGGACCGCGGCTTCTGCCGAAAGACGCCGGGAACCGGCACCTACCTTCGGCGAGTTGCGGTAACCCGTCTTCTGCTCCTCTTGCCGCCTACATCTTAGCGAATAAGCTTTTCCAGGCTTTCTCTCAAGAAAAAACTGTGCCAGCACAGCAAGAATCCGTCCACGTTTTTCATGAAGCTAGTCGAGTTCTTACCAGCTCCGAGACGAAAAGAAAAAGTAAGATTCCCCACTGAGTGCTTCAAATAGCTTAGAAAGGCGCAAAGAAAAGTTGTCTGAGAACTTTTCCCTTCCTATGTTCAAGTACGTTTAAACGTCTAGAAAGTGCTTAGTTCTTTGCCTGGCTGAGTTTGAGAGCTGTGCACTCAATCCCGGTGCTTTCCGCCTTTCTTTTAATGCTTCTCAGCATCTGCCGAGCTCTCCGTCTCCCGGAGGCAAAGAAGCGGCTTTTTTGCGCGCAGAGCATTGTGCCGGTCGCGGTGCGCTCCGGACCGCGGCTTCTGCCGAAAGACGCCGGGAACCAGCAACTACCTTCGGCGAGTTGCGGTAACACGTCTTCTGC
>NC_066338.1:816382-857662 GCF_022539315.1 Serinus canaria
ACGCCGGGAACCGGCACCTACCTTCGGCGAGTTGCGGTAACCCGTCTTCTGCGCCTCTTGCCGCCTACATCTTAGCGAAAAAGCTTTTCCAGGCTTTCTCTCAAGAAAAAACTGTGCCAGCAAAGGAAGAATCTCCGGACGTCTTTTCATAAAGCTAGTCCCCACGAAGTGCTTCAAATAGCTTAGAAAGGTGCAAAGAAATTGTCCGAGAACTTTTTCCCTTCCTATGTTCAAGTACGTTTAAATGTCTGGAAAGTGGTTAGTTCTTGTCCTGGCTCAGTTTGAGAGATGTGCACTCAACCCCGGGGCTTTGCGCTTTCGTTTAACACGTCTCAGCCTCTGGCGAGCTCTCCGTCTCCCGGAGGCGAAGAAGCGGCTTGTTCGCGCACAGGCATTGTGCCGGTCGCGGTGCGCTCCGGACCGCGGCTTCTGCCGAAAGACGCCGGGAACTAGCAACTACCTTCGGCGAGTTGCGGTAACACGTCTTCTGCGCCTCTTGCCGCCTACATCTTAGCGAAACAGCTTTTCCAGGCTTTCTCTCAAGAAAAACTCTGCCAGCACAGCAAGAATCCCTCCACGTTTTTCATGAAGCTAGTCGAGTTCTTACCAGCTCCGAGACGAAAGAAAAAGTACGATTCCCCACTGAGTGCTTCAAATAGCTTAGACGAGGGAAAAGAGAAGTTGTCCGAGAACTTTTTCCCTTCCTATGTTAAAGTAAGTTTAAATGTCTGGAAAGTGGTTAGTTCTTGTCCTGTATCAGTTTTGAGCTGTGCAGTCAATCCCGGTGCTTTCCGCCTTTCTTTTAACGCTTCTCAGCATCTGCCGAGCTCTCCGTCTCCCGGAGGCAAAGAAGCGGCTTTTTCACGCACAGAGCATTGTGCCGGTCGCGGTGCGCTCCGGACCGCGGCTTCTGCCGAAAGACGCCGGGAACCGGCACCTACCTTCGGCGAGTTGCGGTAACCCGTCTTCTGCGCCTCTTGCTGCCTACATCTTAGCGAAAAAGCTTTTCCAGGCTTTATCTCAAGAAAAAACTCTGCCAGCACAGCAAGAATCCCTCCACGTTTTTCATGAAACTAGTCGAGTTCTTACCAGCTCTGAGACGAAAAGAAAAAGTACGATTCCCCACGGAGTGCTTCAAATAGCTTAGAAAGGCGCAAAGAAAAGTTGTCCGAGAACTTTTTCCCTTCCTATGTTCAAGTACGTTTAAACGTCTAGAAAGTGCTTAGTTCTTTGCCTGGCTGAGTTTGAGAGATGTGCTGTCAATCCCGGTGCTTTCCGCCTTTCTTTTAACGCTTCTCAGCATCTGCCGAGCTCTCCGTTTCCCGGAGGCAAAGAAGCGGCTTTTTCACGCACAGAGCATTGTGCCGGTCGCAATGCGCTCCGGACCGCGGCTTCTGCCGAAAGACGCCGGGAACCGGCACCTACCTTCGGCTAGTTGCGGTAACCCGTCTTTCGCGGCTCTTGCAGCCTACATCTTAGCGAAAAAGCTTTTCCAGGCTTTCTCGCAAGAAAAAAATTTTCCAGCAAAGGAAGAATCTCCGGACGTCTTTTCATAAAGCTAGTCGAATTCCTATCAGCCCCGAGGCAAAAAGGAAAAGTAAGATTCCCCATGAAGTGCTTCAAATAGCTTAGAAAGGTGCAAAGAAAATTGTCCGAGAACTTTTCCCCTTCCTATGTTCAAGTACGTTTAAATGTCTGGAAAGTGCTTAGTTCTTGTCCTGGCTCAGTTTGAGAGCTGTGCACTCAATCCCGGTGCTTTGCGCTTTCGTTTAACACGTCTCAGCCTCTGGCGAGCTCTCCGTCTCCCGGAGGTGAAAAAGCGGCTTGTTCGCGCACAAGGCATTGTGCCGGTCGCGGTGCGCTCCGGTCCGCGGCTTCTGCCGAAAGAAGCCGGGAACCGGCACCTAACTTCGGCGGGTTGCGGTAACCCGTCTTCTGCGCCTCTTGCCGCCTACATCTTAGCGGAAAAGCTTTTCCAGGCATTCTCTCAAGAAAAAACTGTGCCAGCAAAGGAAGCATCTCCGGACGTCTTTTCATAAAGCTAGTCGAATTCCTATCAGCTCCGAGGCGAAAAGGAAAAGTAAGATTCCCCACGAAGTAGTTCAAATACCTTAGAAAGGTTCAAAGAAAATTGTCCGAGAACTTTTTCCCTTCCGATGTTAAAGTAAGTTTAAATGTCTGGAAAGTGCTTAGTTCTTGTCCTGGCTCAGTTTGAGAGCTGTGCACTCAATCCCGGTGCTTTGCGCTTTCGTTTAACACGTCTCAGCCTCTGGCGAGCTCTACGTCTCCCGGAGGCGAAGAAGCGGCTTGTTCGCGCACAAGGCATTGTGCCGGTCGCGGTGCGCTCCGGACCGCGGCTTCTGCCGAAAGAAGCCGGGAACCGGCACCTACTTTCGGCGGGTTGCGGTAACCCGTCTTCTGCGCCTCTTGCCGCCTACATCTTAGCGGAAAAGCTTTTCCAGGCATTCTCTCAAGAAAAAACTGTGCCAGCAAAGGAAGCATCTCCGGACGTCTTTTCATAAAGCTAGTCGAATTCCTATCAGCTCCGAGGCGAAAAGGAAAAGTAAGATTCCCCACGAAGTGCTTCAAATAGCTTAGAAAGCTTCAAAGAAAATTGTCCGAGAACTTTTTCCCTTCCGATGTTAAAGTAAGTTTAAATGTCTGGAAAGTGGTTAGTTCTTGTCCTGGCTCAGTTTGAGAGCTGTGCACTCAATCCCGGTGCTTTCCGCTTTCGTTTAACGCGTCTCAGCCTCTGCCGAACTCTCTGTCTCCCGGAGGCGAGGAAGCGGCTTTTTCGCGCACAGAGCATTGTGCCGGTCGCGGTGCGCTCCAGACCGCGGCTTCTGCCGAAAGACGCCAGGAACCGGCACCTACCTTCGGCGAGTTGCGGTAACACGTCTTCTGCGCCTCTTGCCGCCTACATCTTAGCGAAAAAGCTTTTCTAGGCTTTCTCTCAAGAAAAAACTGTGCCAGCACAGCAAGAATCCCTCCACGTTTTTCATGAAGCTGGTCGAGTTCTTACCAGCTCCGAGACGAAAAGAAAATGTACATTCCTCACGGAGTGCTTCAAATAGCTTAGAAAGGCGCAAAGAAAAGTTGTCCGAGAACCTTTTCCCTTCCTATGTTCAAGTACGTTTAAACGTCTAGAAAGTGCATAGTTCTTTGCGTGGCTGAGGTTGAGAGATGTGCACTCAATCCCGGTGCTTTCTGCCTTTCTTTTAACGCTTCTCAGCATCTGCCGAGCTCTCCATCGCCCGGAGGCGAAGAAGCCGCTTTTTCGCGCACAGAGCATTATGCCGGTCGCGGTGCGCTCCGGACCGCGGCTTCTGCCGAAAGACGCCGGGAACCGGCACCTACCTTCGGCTAGTTGCGGTAACCCGTCTTTCGCGGCTCTTGCAGCCTACATCTTAGCGAAAAGCTTTTCCAGGCTTTCTCTCAAGAAAAAACTGTGCCAGCAAAGGAAGAATCTCCGGACGTCTTTTCATAAGCTAGTCGATTCCTACAGCTCCGAGGCGAAAAGAAAAGTAAGATTCCCACGAAGTGCTTCAAATAGCTTAGAAAGGTGCAAAGAAAATTGTCCGAGAACTTTTTCCCTTCCTATGTTAAAGTACGTTTAAATGTCTGGAAAGTGGTTAGTTCTTGTCCTGGCTCAGTTTGAGAGCTGTGCACTCAATCCCGGTGCTTTGCGCTTTCGTTTAAACGCGTCTCAGCCTCTGCCGAGCTCTCCGTCTCCCGGAGGCGAAGAAGCGGCTTGTTCGCGCACAGAGCATTGTGCCGGTCGCGGTGCGCTCCGGACCGCGGCTTCTGCCGAAAGACGCCGGGAACCGGCACCTACCTTCGGCGAGTTGCGGTAACACGTCTTCTGCGCCTCTTGCCGCCTACATCTTAGCGAAAAAGCTTTTCCAGGCTTTCTCTCAAGAAAAACTGTGCCAGCACAGCAAGAATCCCTCCACGTTTTTCATGAAGCTAGTCGAGTTCTTACCAGCTCCGAGACGAAAAGAAAAAGTACGATTCCCCACGGAGTGCTTCAAATAGCTTAGAAAGGCGCAAAGAAAAGTTGTCCGAGAACCTTTTCCCTTCCTATGTTCAAGTACGTTTAAACGTCTAGAAAGTGCTTAGTTCTTTGCGTGGCTGAGTTTGAGAGATGTGCACTCAATCCCGGTGCTTTCGCCTTTCTTTTAACGCTTCTCAGCATCTGCCGAGCTCTCCGTCTCCCGGAGGCGAAGAAGCGGCTTTTTCGCGCACA
This sequence comes from Serinus canaria, assembly GCF_022539315.1. Lineage (NCBI taxonomy): Eukaryota > Metazoa > Chordata > Aves > Passeriformes > Fringillidae > Serinus > Serinus canaria. The sequence goes on from NC_066338.1 coordinate 820,629, forward strand.
GAGCATTGTGCCGGTCGCAATGCGCTCCGGACCGCGGCTTCTGCCGAAAGACGCCGGGAACCGGCACCTACCTTCGGCTAGTTGCGGTAACACGTCTTTCGCGGCTCTTGCAGCCTACATCTTAGCGAAAAAGCTTTTCCAGGCTTTCTCTCAAGAAAAACTGTGCCAGCAAAGGAAGAATCTCCGGACGTTTTCATAAGCTAGTCATCTACAGCTCCGGGAAAAGAAAAGTAGATTCCCCACGAAGTGCTTCAAATAGCTTAGAAAGGTGCAAAGAAAATTGTCCGAGAACTTTTTCCCTTCCGATGTTAAAGTAAGTTTAAGTGTCTGGAAAGTGGTTAGTTCTTGTCCTGGCTCAGTTTGAGAGCTGTGCACTCAATCCCGGGGCTTTGCGCTTTCGTTTAACGCTTCTCAGCATCTGCCGAGCTCTCCATCGCCCGGAGGCGAAGAAGCGGCTTTTTCGCGCACAGAGCATTGTGCCGGTCGCAGTGCGCTCCGGACCGCGGCTTCTGCCGAAAGACGCCGGGAACCGGCACCTACCTTCGGCGAGTTGCGGTAACCTGTCTTCTGCGCCTCTTGCCGCCTACATCTTAGCGGAAAAGCTTTTCCAGGCTTTCTCTCAAGAAAAAACTGTGCCAGCACAGCAAGAATCCCTCCACGTTTTTCATGAAGCTAGTCGAGTTCTTACCAGCTCCGAGACGGAAAAGAAAAAGTACGATTCCCCACGAGTGCTTCAAATAGCTTAGAAAGGAGCAAAGAAAAGTTGTCCGAGAACCTTTTCCCTTCCTATGTTCAAGTACGTTTAAACGTCTAGAAAGTGCTTAGTTCTTTGCGTGGCTCAGTTTGAGAGCTGTGCACTCAATCCCGGGGCTTTGCGCTTTCGTTTAACGCTTCTCAGCATCTGCCGAGCTCTCCATCGCCCGGAGGCGAAGAAGCGGCTTTTTCGCGCACAGAGCATTGTGCCGGTCGCGGTGCGCTCCGGACCGCGGCTTCTGCCGAAAGACGCCGGGAACCGGCACCTACCTTCGGCTAGTTGCGGTAACACGTCTTCTGAGCCTCTTGCCACCTACATCTTAGCGGAAAAGCTTTTCCAGGCTTTCTCTCAAGAAAACTGTGCCAGCAAGGGAAGAATCTCTGGACGTCTTTTCATAAAGCTAGTCGAATTCCTATCAGCTCCGAGGGAAAAGAAAAAGCAAGATTCCCCACGAAGTGCTTCAAATAGCTTAGAAAGGTGCAAAGAAAAGTTGTCCGAGAACTTTTTCCCTTACTATGTTAAAGTAGTTTAAATGTCTGGAAAGTGGTTAGTTCTTGTCCTGGCTCAGTTTGAGAGCTGTGCACTCAATCCCGGTGCTTTCCGCCTTTCTTTTAACGCTTCTCAGCCTCTGCCGAACTCTCCGTCTCCCGGAGGCGAGGAAGCGTTTTTTCGCGCACAGAGCATTGTGCCGGTCGCGGTGCGCTCCGGACCGCGGCTTCTGCCGAAAGACGCCAGGAACCGGCACCTACCTTCGGCGAGTTGCGGTAACCCGTCTTCTGCGGCTCTTGCCGCCTACATCTTAGCGAAAAAGCTTTTCCAGGCTTTCTCTCAAGAAAAAACTGTGCCAGCACAGCAAGAATCCCTCCACGTTTTTCATGAAGCTAGTCGAGTTCTTACCAGCTCCGAGACGAAAAGAAAAAGTACATTCCCCACGGAGTGCTTCAAATAGCTTAGAAAGGCGCAAAGAAAAGTTGTCCGAGAACCTTTTCCCTTCCTATGTTCAAGTACGTTTAAACGTTTAGAAAGTGCTTAGTTCTTTGCGTGGCTGAGTTTGAGAGATGTGCACTCAATCCCGGTGCTTTCTGCCTTTCTTTTAACGCTTCTCAGCATCTGCCGAGCTCTCCGTCTCCCGGAGGCAAAGAAGCGGCTTTTTCGCGCACAGAGCATTGTGCCGGTCACAATGCGCTCCGGACCGCGGCTTCTGCCGAAAGACGCCGGGAACCGGCACCTACTTTCGGCTAGTTGCGATAACCCATCTTTCGCGGCTCTTGCTGCCTACATCTTAGCGAAAAAGCTTTTCCAGGCTTTCTCTCAAGAAAAAACTGTGCCAGCAAAGGAAGAATCTCCGGACGTCTTTTCATAAAGCTAGTCCCCACGAAGTGCTTCAAATAGCTTAGAAAGGTGCAAAGAAAATTGTCCGAGAACTTTTTCCCTTCCGATGTTAAAGTAAGTTTAAATGCCTGGAAAGTGGTTAGTTCTTGTCCTGGCTCAGTTTGAGAGCTGTGCACTCAATCCCGGTGCTTTGCGCTTTCGTTTAACACGTCTCAGCATCTGCCGAGCTCTCCGTCTCCCGGAGTCGAAGAAGCGGCTTGTTCGCGCACAAGGCATTGTGCCGGTCGCGGTGCGCTCCGGTCCGCGGCTTCTGCCGAAAGACGCCGGGAACCGGCACCTACCTTCGGCGAGTTGCGGTAACACGTCTTCTGAGCCTCTTGCCGCCTACATCTTAGCGGAAAAGCTTTTCCAGGCTTTCTCTCAAGAAAAAACTGTGCCAGCACAGCAAGAATCCCTCCACGTTTTTCATGAAGCTAGTCGAGTTCTTACCAGCTCCGAGACGAAAAGAAAAAGTACGATTCCCCACGGAGTGCTTCAAATAGCTTAGAAAGGAGCAAAGAAAAGTTGTCCGAGAACCTTTTCCCTTCCTATGTTCAAGTACGTTTAAACGTCTAGAAAGTGCTAAGTTCTTTGCGTGGCTGAGTTTGAGAGATGTGCACTCAATCCCGGTGCTTTGCGCCTTTCTTTTAACGCTTCTCAGCATCTGCCGAGCTCTCCATCGCCCGGAGTCGAAGAAGCGGCTTGTTCGCGCACAAGGCATTGTGCCGGTCGCGGTGCGCTCCGGACCGCGGCTTCTGCCGAAAGACGCCGGGAACCAGCAACTACCTTCGGCGAGTTGCGGTAACACGTCTTCTGAGCCTCTTGCCACCTACATCTTAGCGGAAAAGCTTTTCCAGGCTTTCTCTCAAGAAAATCTGTGCCAGCAAGGGAAGAATCTCTGGACGTCTTTTCATAAAGCTAGTCGAATTCCTATCAGCTCCGAGGGAAAAAGAAAAAGCAAGATTCCCCACGAAGTGCTTCAAATAGCTTAGAAAGGTGCAAAGAAAAGTTGTCCGAGAACTTTTTCCCTTACTATGTTAAAGTAGTTTTAAATGTCTGGAAAGTGGTTAGTTCTTGTCCTGGCTCAGTTTGAGAGCTGTGCACTCAATCCCGGTGCTTTCCGCCTTTCTTTTAACGCTTCTCAGCCTCTGCCGAACTCTCCGTCTCCCGGAGGCGAGGAAGCAGTTTTTTCGCGCACAGAGCATTGTGCCGGTCGCGGTGCGCTCCGGACCGCGGCTTCTGCCGAAAGACGCCGGGAACCGGCACCTACCTTCGGCGAGTTGCGGTAACACGTCTTCTGCGCCTCTTGCCGCCTACATCTTAGCGAAAAAGCTTTTCCAGGCTTTCTCTCAAGAAAAAACTGTGCCAGCACAGCAAGAATCCCTCCACGTTTTTCATGATGCTAGTCGAGTTCTTACCAGCTGCGAGACGAAAAGAAAAAGTACGATTCCCCACGAAGTGCTTCAAATAGCTTAGAAAGGCGCAAAGAAAAGTTGTCCAAGAACTTTTTCCCTTCCTATGTTCAAGTACGATTAAACGTCTAGAAAGTGCTTAGTTCTTTGCCTGGCTGAGTTTGAGAGATGTGCACTCAATCCCGGTGCTTCCGCCTTTCTTTTAACGCTTCTCAGCATCTGCCGAGCTCTCCGTCTCCCGGAGGCAAAGAAGCGGCTTTTTCACGCACAGAGCATTGTGCCGGTCGCAATGCGCTCCGGACCGCGGCTTCTGCCGAAAGACGCCGGGAACCGGCACCTACCTTCGGCTAGTTGCGGTAACGCGTCTTTCGCGGCTCTTGCTGCCTACATCTTAGCGAAAAAGCTTTTCCAGGCTTTCTCTCAAGAAAAAACTGTGCCAGCAAAAGAAGAATCTCCGGACGTCTTTTCATAAAGCTAGTCGAATTCCTATCAGCCCCGAGGAGAAAAGGAAAAGTAAGATTGCCCACGAAGTGCTTCAAATAGCTTAGAAAGGTGCAAAGAAAATTGTCCGAGAACTTTTCCCCTTCCTATGTTCAAGTACGTTTAAATGTCTGGAAAGTGGTTAGTTCTTGTCCTGGCTCAGTTTGAGAGCTGTGCACTCAATCCCGGTGCTTTGCGCCTTCGTTTAACACGTCTCAGCCTCTGGCAAGCTCTCTGTCTCCCGGAGGCGAAGAAGTGGCTAGTTCGCGCACAGAGCATTGTGCCGGTCGCGGTGCACTCAGGACCGCGGCTTCTGCCGAAAGACGCCGGGAACCGGCACCTACCTTCGGCGAGTTGCGGTAACCCGTCTTCTGCGCCTCTTGCCGCCTACATCTTAGCGAAAAAGCTTTTCCAGGCTTTCTCTCAAGAAAAAACTGTGCCAGCAAAGGAAGAATCTCCGGACGTCTTTTCATAAAGCTAGTCCCCACGAAGTGCTTCAAATTGCTTAGAAAGGTGCAAAGAAAATTGTCCGAGAACTTTTTCCCTTCCTATGTTCAAGTACGTTTAAATGTCTGGAAAGTGGTTAGTTCTTGTCCTGGCTCAGTTTGAGAGATGAGCACTCAACCCCGGGGCTTTGCGCTTTCGTTTAACACGTCTCAGCCTCTGGCGAGCTCTCCGTCTCCCGGAGGCGAAGAAGCGGCTTGTTCGCGCACAGGGCATTGTGCCGGTCGCGGTGCGCTCCGGACCGCGGCTTCTGCCGAAAGACGCCGGGAACTAGCAACTACCTTCGGCGAGTTGCGGTAACACGTCTTCTGCGCCTCTTGCCGCCTACATCTTAGCGGAACAGCTTTTCCAGGCTTTCTCTCAAGAAAAAACTCTGCCAGCACAGCAAGAATCCCTCCAAGTTTTTCATGAAGCTAGTCGAGTTCTTACCAGCTCCGAGACAGAAAGAAAAAGTACGATTCCCCACGGAGTGCTTCAAATAGCTTAGACGAGGGAAAAGAGAAGTTGTCCGAGAACTTTTTCCCTTCCTATGTTAAAGTAAGTTTAAATGTCTGGAAAGTGGTTAGTTCTTGTCCTGTATCAGTTTTTGAGCTGTGCAGTCAATCCCGGTGCTTTCCGCCTTTCTTTTAACGCTTCTCAGCATCTGCCGAGCTCTCCGTTTCCCGGAGGCAAAGAAGCGGCTTTTTCACGCACAGAGCATTGTGCCGGTCGCAATGCGCTCCGGACCGCGGCTTCTGCCGAAAGACGCCGGGAACCGGCACCTACCTTCGGCTAGTTGCGGTAACCCGTCTTTCGCGCCTCTTGCTGCCTACATCTTAGCGAAAAAGCTTTTCCAGGCTTTCTCTCAAGAAAAAACTCTGCCAGCACAGCAAGAATCCCTCCACGTTTTTCATGAAACTAGTCGAGTTTTTACCAGCTCTGAGACGAAAAGAAAAAGTACGATTCCCCACGGAGTGCTTCAAATAGCTTAGAAAGGCGCAAAGAAAAGTTGTCCGAGAACTTTTTCCCTTCCTATGTTCAAGTACGTTTAAACGTCTAGAAAGTGCTTAGTTCTTTGCCTGGCTGAGTTTGAGAGATGTGCAGTCAATCCCGGTGCTTTCCGCCTTTCTTTTAACGCTTCTCAGCATCTGCCGAGCTCTCCGTTTCCCGGAGGCAAAGAAGCGGCTTTTTCACGCACAGAGCATTGTGCCGGTCGCAATGCGCTCCGGACCGCGGCTTCTGCCGAAAGACGCCGGGAACCGGCACCTACCTTCGGCTAGTTGCAGTAACCCGTCTTTCGCGGCTCTTGCAGCCTACATCTTAGCGAAAAAGCTTTTCCAGGCTTTCTCGCAAGAAAAAAATTTTCCAGCAAAGGAAGAATCTCCGGACGTCTTTTCATAAAGCTAGTCGAATTCCTATCAGCCCCGAGGCAAAAAGGAAAAGTAAGATTCCCCATGAAGTGCTTCAAATAGCTTAGAAAGGTGCAAAGAAAATTGTCCGAGAACTTTTCCCCTTCCTATGTTCAAGTACGTTTAAATGTCTGGAAAGTGCTTAGTTCTTGTCCTGGCTCAGTTTGAGAGCTGTGCACTCAATCCCGGTGCTTTGCGCTTTCGTTTAACACGTCTCAGCCTCTGGCGAGCTCTCCGTCTCCCGGAGGTGAAAAAGCGGCTTGTTCGCGCACAAGGCATTGTGCCGGTCGCGGTGCGCTCTGGTCCGCGGCTTCTGCCGAAAGAAGCCGGGAACCGGCACCTAACTTCGGCGGGTTGCGGTAACCCGTCTTCTGTGCCTCTTGCCGCCTACATCTTAGCGGAAAAGCTTTTCCAGGCATTCTCTCAAGAAAAAACTGTGCCAGCAAAGGAAGAATCTCCGGACGTCTTTTCATAAATCTAGTCGAATTCCTATCAGCTCCGAGGCAAAAAGGAAAAGTAAGATTCCCCACGAAGTAGTTCAAATACCTTAGAAAGGTGCAAAGAAAATTGTCCGAGAACTTTTTCCCTTCCGATGTTAAAGTAAGTTTAAATGTCTGGAAAGTGGTTAGTTCTTGTCCTGGCTCAGTTTGAGAGCTGTGCACTCAATCCCGGTGCTTTGCGCTTTCGTTTAACACGTCTCAGCCTCTGGCGAGCTCTACGTCTCCCGGAGGCAAAGAAGCGGCTTGCTCGTGCACAAGGCATTGTGCCGGTCGCGGTGCGCTCCGGACCGCGGCTTCTGCCGAAAGAAGCCGGGAACCGGCACCTACTTTCGGCGGGTTGCGGTAACCCGTCTTCTGCGCCTCTTGTCGCCTACATCTTAGCAGAAAAGCTTTTCCAGGCATTCTCTCAAGAAAAAAATGTCCCAGCAAAGGAAGAATATCCGGACGTCTTTTCATAAAGCTAGTCAAATACCTATCAGCTCCGAGGCGAAAAGGAAAAGTAAGATTCCCCACGAAGTGCTTCAAATAGCTTAGAAAGCTTCAAAGAAAATTGTCCGAGAACTTTTTCCCTTCCTATGTTAAAGTAAGTTTAAATGTCTGGAAAGTGTTTAGTTCTTGTCCTGGCTCAGTTTGAGAGCTGTGCACTCAATCCCGGTGCTTTCCGCCTTTCTTTTAACGCTTCTCAGCCTCTGCCGAACTCTCCGTCTCCCGGAGGCGAGGAAGCGGCTTGTTCGCGCATAGAGCATTGTGCCCGTCGCGGCGCGCTCCAGACCGCGGCTTCTGCCGAAAGACGCCGAGAACCGGCACCTACCTTCGGCGAGTTGCGGTAACACGTCTTCTGCGGATCTTGCCGCCTACATCTTAGCGAAAAAGCTTTTCTAGGCTTTCTCTCAAGAAAAAACTGTGCCAGCACAGCAAGAATCCCTCCACGTTTTTCATGATGCTAGTCGAGTTCTTACCAGCTCCGAGACGAAAAGAAAAAGTACGATTCCCCACGGAGTGCTTCAAATAGCTTAGAAAGGCGCAAAGAAAAGTTGTCCGAGAACCTTTTCCCTTCCTATGTTCAAGTACGTTTAAACGTCTAGAAAGTTCTTAGTTCTTTGCGTGGCTGAGTTTGAGAGATGTGCACTCAATCCCGGTGCTTTCTGCCTTTCTTTTAACGCTTCTCAGCATCTGCCGAGCTCTCCGTCTCCCGGAGGCAAAGAAGCGGCTTTTTCGCGCACAGAGCATTGTGCCGGTCACAATGCGCTCCGGACCGCGGCTTCTGCCGAAAGACGCCGGGAACCGGCACCTACTTCGGCGAGTTGCGGTAACCCGTCTTCTGCGGCTCTTGCAGCCTACATCTTAGCGAAAAAGCTTTTCCAGGCTTTCTCTCAAGAAAAAACTGTGCCAGCAAAGGAAGAATCTCGACGTTTCATGAAGCTAGTCGATTCTATCAGCTCCGAGGAAAAGAAAAGTAAGATTCCCCACGAAGTGCTTCAAATAGCTTAGAAAGGTGCAAAGAAAATTGTCCGAGAACTTTTTCCCTTCCGATGTTAAAGTAAGTTTAAATGTCTGGAAAGTGGTTAGTTCTTGTCCTGGCTCAGTTTGAGAGCTGTGCACTCAATCCCGGTGCTTTCTGCCTTTCTTTTAACGCTTCTCAGCATCTGCCGAGCTCTCCATCGCCCGGAGGCAAAGAAGCGGCTTTTTCGCGCACAGAGCATTGTGCCGGTCGCGGTGCGCTCCGGACCGCGGCTTCTGCCGAAAGACGCCGGGAACCGGCACCTACCTTCGGCGAGTTGCGGTAACCCGTCTTCTGCGCCTCTTGCCGCCTACATCTTAGCGAAAAAGCTTTTCCAGGCTTTCTCTCAAGAAAAAACTGTGCCAGCACAGCAAGAATCCCTCCACGTTTTTCATGAAGCTAGTCGAGTTCTTACCAGCTCCGAGACGAAAAGAAAAAGTACGATTCCCCACGGAGTGCTTCAAATAGCTTAGAAAGGCGCAAAGAAAAGTTGTCCGAGAACTTTTTCCCTTCCTATGTTCAAGTAAGTTTAAACGTCTGGAAAGTGCTTAGTTCTTGTGCCTGGCTCAGTTTGAGAGCTGTGCACTCAATCCCGGTGCTTTCCGCCTTTCTTTTAACGCTTCTCAGCATCTGCCGAGCTCTCCGTCTCCCGGAGGCAAGAAGCGGCTTTTTCGCGCACAGAGCATTGTGCCGGTCGCAGTGCGCTCCGGACCGCGGCTTCTGCCGAAAGACGCCGGGAACCGGCACCTACCTTCGGCTAGTTGCGGTAACCCGTCTTCTGCGCTCTTGCCGCCTACATCTTAGCGGAAAAGCTTTTCCAGGCTTTCTCTCAAGAAAAAACTGTGCCAGCAAAGGAAGAATCTCCGGACGTCTTTTCATAAAGCTAGTCGAATTCCTATCAGCCCGAGGCGAAAAGGAAAAGTAAGATTCCCCATGAAGTGCTTCAAATAGCTTAGAAAGGTGCAAAGAAAATTGTCCGAGAACTTTTCCCCTTCCTATGTTAAAGTAAGTTTAAATGTCTGGAAAGTGGTTAGTTCTTGTCCTGGCTCAGTTTGAGAGCTGTGCACTCAATCCCTGTGCTTTGCGCTTTCGTTTAACACGTCTCAGCCTCTGGCGAGCTCTCCGTCTCCCGGAGGCGAAGAAGCGGCTTGTTCGCGCACAAGGCATTGTGCCGGTCGCGGTGCGCTCCGGTCCGCGGCTTCTGCCGAAAGAAGCCGGGAACCGGCACCTACCTTCGGCGAGTTGCGGTAACCCGTCTTCTGCGCCTCTTGCTGCCTACATCTTAGCGAAAAAGCTTTTCCAGGCTTTCTCTCAAGAAAAAACTCTGCCAGCACAGCAAGAATCCCTCCACGTTTTTCATGAAACTAGTCGAGTTTTTACCAGCTCTGAGACGAAAAGAAAAAGTACGATTCCCCACGGAGTGCTTCAAATAGCTTAGAAAGGCGCAAACAAAAGTTGTCCGAGAACTTTTTCCCTTCCTATGTTCAAGTACGATTAAACGTCTAGAAAGTGCTTAGTTCTTTGCCTGGCTGAGTTTGAGAGATGTGCACTCAATCCCGGTGCTTCCGCCTTTCTTTTAACGCTTCTCAGCATCTGCCGAGCTCTCCGTCTCCCGGAGGCAAAGAAGCGGCTTTTTCGCGCACAGAGCATTGTGCCGGTCACAATGCGCTCCGGACCGCGGCTTCTGCCGAAAGACGCCGGGAACCGGCACCTACCTTCGGCTAGTTGCGATAACCGTCTTTCGCGGCTCTTGCAGCCTACATCTTAGCGAAAAAGCTTTTCCAGGCTTTCTCTCAAGAAAAAACTGTGCCAGCAAAGGAAGAATCTCCGGACGTCTTTTCATAAAGATAGTCGAATTCCTATCAGCTCCGAGGCGAAAAGGAAAAGTAAGATTCCCCACGAAGTGCTTCAAATAGCTTAGAAAGGCGCAAAGAAAAGTTGTCCAAGAACTTTTTCCCTTCCTATGTTCAAGTACGATTAAACGTCTAGAAAGTGCTTAGTTCTTGTCCTGGCTCAGTTTGAGAGCTCTGCAATCAATCTCGGTGCTCTGCGCCTTCGTTTAACGCGTCTCTGCCTCTGCCGAGCTCTCCGTCTCCCGGAGGCAAAGAAGCGGCTTTTTCACGCACAGAGCATTGTGCCGGTCGCAATGCGCTCCGGACCGCGGCTTCTGCCGAAAGACGCCGGGAACCGGCACCTACCTTCGGCGAGTTGCGGTAACACGTCTTCTGCGGATCTTGCCGCCTACATCTTAGCGAAAAAGCTTTTCCAGGCTTTCTCTCAAGAAAAAACTGTGCCAGCACAGCAAGAATCCCTCCACGTTTTTCATGATGCTAGTCGAGTTCTTACCAGCTCCGAGACGAAAAGAAAAAGTACGATTCCCCACGGAGTGCTTCAAATAGCTTAGAAAGGCGCAAAGAAAAGTTGTCCAAGAACTTTTTCCCTTCCTATGTTCAAGTACGATTAAACGTCTAGAAAGTGCTTAGTTCTTGTCCTGGCTCAGTTTGAGAGCTCTGCAATCAATCTCGGTGCTCTGCGCCTTCGTTTAACGCGTCTCTGCCTCTGCCGAGCTCTCCGTCTCCCGGAGGCAAAGAAGCGGCTTTTTCACGCACAGAGCATTGTGCCGGTCGCAATGCGCTCCGGACCGCGGCTTCTGCCGAAAGACGCCGGGAACCGGCACCTACCTTCGGCTAGTTGCGGTAACGCGTCTTTCGCGGCTCTTGCTGCCTACATCTTAGCGAAAAAGCTTTTCCAGGCTTTCTCTCAAGAAAAAACTGTGCCAGCAAAGAAGAATCTCCGGACGTCTTTTCATAAAGCTAGTCGAATTCCTATCAGCCCCGAGGAGAAAAGGAAAAGTAAGATTGCCCACGAAGTGCTTCAAATAGCTTAGAAAGGTGCAAAGAAAATTGTCCGAGAACTTTTCCCCTTCCTATGTTCAAGTACGTTTAAATGTCTGGAAAGTGGTTAGTTCTTTTCCTGGCTCAGTTTGAGAGCTGTGCACTCAATCCCGGTGCTTTGCGCTTTCGTTTAACACGACTCAGCCTCTGGCAAGCTCTCCGTCTCCCGGAGGCGAAGAAGTGGCTTGTTCGCGCACAGAGCATTGTGCCGGTCGCGGTGCGCTCCGGACCGCGGCTTCTGCCGAAAGACGCCGGGAACCGGCACCTACCTTCGGCGAGTTGCGGTAACCCGTCTTCTGCGCCTCTTGCCGCCTACATCTTAGCGAAAAAGCTTTTCCAGGCTTTCTCTCAAGAAAAAACTGTGCCAGCACAGCAAGAACCCCTCCACGTTTTTCATGAAGCTAGTCGAGTTCTTACCAGCTCCGAGACGAAAAGAAAAAGTACATTCCCCACGGAGTGCTTCAAATAGCTTAGAAAGGCGCAAAGAAAAGTTGTCCGAGAACCTTTTCCATTCCTATGTTCAAGTACGTTTAAACGTTTAGAAAGTGCTTAGTTCTTTGCGTGGCTGAGTTTGAGAGATGTGCACTCAATCCCGGTGCTTTCTGCCTTTCTTTTAACGCTTCTCAGCATCTGCCGAGCTCTCCGTCTCCCGGAGGCAAAGAAGCGGCTTTTTCGCGCACAGAGCATTGTGCCGGTCACAATGCGCTCCGGACCGCGGCTTCTGCCGAAAGACGCCGGGAACCGGCACCTACCTTCGGCTAGTTGCGATAACCCGTCTTTCGCGGCTCTTGCAGCCTACATCTTAGCGAAAAAGCTTTTCCAGGCTTTCTCTCAAGAAAAAACTGTGCCAGCAAAGGAAGAATCTCCGGACGTCTTTTCATAAAGCTAGTCCCCACGAAGTGCTTCAAATAGCTTAGAAAGGTGCAAAGAAAATTGTCCGAGAACTTTTTCCCTTCCGATGTTAAAGTAAGTTTAAATGTCTGGAAAGTGGTTAGTTCTTGTCCTGGCTCAGTTTGAGAGCTGTGCACTCAATCCCGGTGCTTTGCGCTTTCGTTTAACACGTCTCAGCATCTGCCGAGCTCTCCGTCTCCCGGAGTCGAAGAAGCGGCTTGTTCGCGCACAAGGCATTGTGCCGGTCGCAGTGCGCTCCGGACCGCGGCTTCTGCCGAAAGACGCCGGGAACCGGCAACTACCTTCGTCGAGTTGCGGTAACCTGTCTTCTGCGCCTCTTGCCGCCTACATCTTAGCGGAACAGCTTTTCCAGGCTTTCTCTCAAGAAAAAACTGTGCCAGCACAGCAAGAATCCCTCCACGTTTTTCATGAAGCTAGTCGAGTTCTTACCAGCTCCGAGACGGAAAGAAAAAGTACGATTCCCCACTGAGTGCTTCAAATAGCTTAGACGAGCGAAAAGAGAAGTTGTCCGAGAACTTTTTCCCTTCCTATGTTAAAGTAAGTTTAAATGTCTGGAAAGTGGTTAGTTCTTGTCCTGTATCAGTTTTTGAGCTGTGCAGTCAATCCCGGTGCTTTCCGCCTTTCTTTTAACGCTTCTCAGCATCTGCCGAGCTCTCCGTTTCCCGGAGGCAAAGAAGCGGCTTTTTCACGCACAGAGCATTGTGCCGGTCGCAATGCGCTCCGGACCGCGGCTTCTGCCGAAAGACGCCGGGAACCGGCACCTACCTTCGGCTAGTTGCAGTAACCCGTCTTTCGCGGCTCTTGCAGCCTACATCTTAGCGAAAAAGCTTTTCCAGGCTTTCTCTGAAGAAAAAACTGTGCCAGCAAAGGAAGAATCTCCGGACGTCTTTTCATAAAGCTAGTCGAATTCCTATCAGCCCCGAGGCGAAAAGGAAAAGTAAGATTCCCCATGAAGTGCTTCAAATAGCTTAGAAAGGTGCAAAGAAAATTGTCCGAGAACTTTTCCCCTTCCTATGTTAAAGTAAGTTTAAATGTCTGGAAAGTGGTTAGTTCTTGTCCTGGCTCAGTTTGAGAGCTGTGCACTCAATCCCGGTGCTTTGCGCTTTCGTTTAACACGTCTCAGCCTCTGGCGAGCTCTCCGTCTCCCGGAGGCGAAGAAGCGGCTTGTTCGCGCACAAGGCATTGTGCCGGTCGCGGTGCGCTCCGGTCCGCGGCTTCTGCCGAAAGAAGCCGGGAACCGGCACCTACTTTCGGCGGGTTGCGGTAACCCGTCTTCTGCGCCTCTTGCCGCCTACATCTTAGCGGAAAAGCTTTTCCAGGCATTCTCTCAAGAAAATCTGTGCCAGCAAAGGAAGAATCTCTGGACGTCTTTTCATAAAGCTAGTTGAATTCCTATCAGCTCCGAGGGAAAAAGAAAAAGCAAGATTCCCCACGAAGTGCTTCAAATAGCTTAGAAAGGTGCAAAGAAAAGTTGTCCGAGAACCTTTTCCCTTACTATGTTAAAGTAGGATTAAATGTCTGGAAAGTGATTAGTTCTTGTCCTGGCTCAGTTTGAGAGCTGTGCACTCAATCCCGGTGCTTTCCGCCTTTCTTTTAACGCTTCTCAGCCTCTGCCGAACTCTCCGTCTCCCGGAGGCGAGGAAGCGGCTTTTTCGCGCACAGAGCATTGTGCCGGTCGCAATGCGCTCCGGACCGCGGCTTCTGCCGAAAGACGCCGGGAACCAGCAACTACCTTCGGCGAGTTGCGGTAACCCGTCTTCTGCGGATCTTGCCGCCTACATCTTAGCGGAAAAGCTTTTCCAGGCTTTCTCTCAAGAAAAAACTGTGCCAGCACAGCAAGAATCCCTCCACATTTTTCATGAAGCTAGTTGAATTCCTATCAGCTCCGAGGCGAAAAGGAAAAGTAAGATTCCCCACGAAGTGCTTCAAATAGCTTAGAAAGGTGCAAAGAAAATTGTCCGAGAACTTTTTCCCTTCCGATGTTAAAGTAAGTTTAAATGTCTGGAAAGTGGTTAGTTCTTGTCCTGGCTCAGTTTGAGAGCTGTGCACTCAATCCCGGTGCTTTGCGCTTTCGTTTAACACGTCTCAGCATCTGCCGAGCTCTCCGTCTCCCGGAGTCGAAGAAGCGGCTTGTTCGCGCACAAGGCATTGTGCCGGTCGCAATGCGCTCCGGACCGCGGCTTCTGCCGAAAGACGCCGGGAACCAGCACCTACCTTCGGCGAGTTGCGGTAACCTGTCTTCTGCGCCTCTTGCCGCCTACATCTTAGCGGAAAAGCTTTTCCAGGCTTTCTCTCAAGAAAAATCTGTGCCAGCACAGCAAGAATCCCTCCACGTTTTCATGAAGCTAGTCGAGTTCTTACCAGCTCCGAGACGAAAAGAAAAAGTACGATTCCCCACTGAGTTCTTCAAATAGCTTAGAAAAGCGAAAAGAAAAGTTGTCCGAGAACTTTTTCCCTTCTATGTTAAAGTAAGTTTAAATGTCTGGAAAGTGGTTAGTTCTTGTCCTGTATCAGTTTTTGAGCTGTGCACTCAATCCCGGTGCTTTGCGCTTTCGTTTAACGCTTCTCAGCCTCTGCCGAGCTCTCCGTCTCCCGGAGGCGAGGAAGCGGCTTTTTCGCGCACAGAGCATTGTGCCGGTCGCGCTGCGCTCCGGACCGCGGCTTCTGCCGAAAGACGCCGGGAACCGGCAACTCCCTTCGGCGAGTTGCGGTAACCCGTCTTCTGCGCCTCTTGCCGCCTACATCTTAGCGGAACAGCTTTTCCAGGCTTTCTCTCAAGAAAAATCTGTGCCAGCACAGCAAGAATCCCTCCACGTTTTTCATGAAGCTAGTCGAGTTCTTACCAGCTCCGAGACGAAAAGAAAAAGTACGATTCCCCACGGAGTGCTTCAAATAGCTTAGAAAGGAGCAAAGAAAATTTGTCCGAGAACCTTTTCCCTTCCTATGTTCAAGTACGTTTAAACGTCTAGAAAGTGCTAAGTTCTTTGCGTGGCTGAGTTTGAGAGATGTGCACTCAATCCCGGTGCTTTGCGCCTTTCTTTTAACGCTTCTCAGCATCTGCCGAGCTCTCCATCGCCCGGAGGCGAAGAAGCGGCTTTTTCGCGCACATAGCATTGTGCCGGTCGCGGTGCGCTCCGGACCGCGGCTTCTGCCGAAAGACGCCGGAAACCGGCACCTACCTTCGGCTAGTTGCGGTAACCCGTCTTCTGAGCCTCTTGCCACCTACATCTTAGCGGAAAAGCTTTTCCAGGCTTTCTCTCAAGAAAATCTGTGCCAGCAAGGGAAGAATCTCTGGACGTCTTTTCATAAAGCTAGTCGAATTCCTATCAGCTCCGAGGGAAAAAGAAAAAGCAAGATTCCCCACGAAGTGCTTCAAATAGCTTAGAAAGGTGCAAAGAAAAGTTGTCCGAGAACTTTTTCCCTTACTATGTTAAAGTAGTTTTAAATGTCTGGAAAGTGGTTAGTTCTTGTCCTGGCTCAGTTTGAGAGCTGTGCACTCAATCCCGGTGCTTTCCGCCTTTCTTTTAACGCTTCTCAGCCTCTGCCGAACTCTCCGTCTCCCGGAGGCGAGGAAGCAGCTTGTTCGCGCATAGAGCATTGTGCCCGTCGCGGCGCGCTCCAGACCGCGGCTTCTGCCGAAAGACGCCAAGAACCGGCACCTACCTTCGGCGAGTTGCGGTAACACGTCTTCTGCGGATCTTGCCGCCTACATCTTGGCGGAAAACTTTTCCAGGCTTTCTCTCAAGAAAAAACTGTGCTAGCACAGCAAGAATCCCTCCACGTTTTTCATGATGCTAGTCGAGTTCTTACCAGCTCCGAGACGAAAAGAAAAAGTACGATTCCCCACGGAGTGCTTCAAATAGCTTAGAAAGGCGCAAAGAAAAGTTGTCCAAGAACTTTTTCCCTTCCTATGTTCAAGTACGATTAAACGTCTAGAAAGTGCTTAGTTCTTGCCTGGCTGAGTTTGAGAGATGTGCACTCAATCCCGGTGCTTCCGCCTTTCTTTTAACGCTTCTCAGCATCTGCTGAGCTCTCCGTCTCCCGGAGGCAAAGAAGCGGCTTTTTCACGCACAGAGCATTGTGCCGGTCGCAATGCGCTCCGGACCGCGGCTTCTGCCGAAAGACGCCGGGAACCGGCACCTACCTTCGGCTAGTTGCGGTAACGCGTCTTTCGCGGCTCTTGCTGCCTACATCTTAGCGAAAAAGCTTTTCCAGGCTTTCTCTCAAGAAAAAACTGTGCCAGCAAAAGAAGAATCTCCGGACGTCTTTTCATAAAGCTAGTCGAATTCCTATCAGCCCCGAGGAGAAAAGGAAAAGTAAGATTGCCCACGAAGTGCTTCAAATAGCTTAGAAAGGTGCAAAGAAAATTGTCCGAGAACTTTTCCCCTTCCTATGTTCAAGTACGTTTAAATGTCTGGAAAGTGGTTAGTTCTTGTCCTGGCTCAGTTTGAGAGCTGTGCACTCAATCCCGGTGCTTTGCGCCTTCGTTTAACACGTCTCAGCCTCTGGCAAGCTCTCTGTCTCCCGGAGGCGAAGAAGTGGCTAGTTCGCGCACAGAGCATTGTGCCGGTCGCGGTGCACTCAGGACCGCGGCTTCTGCCGAAAGACGCCGGGAACCGGCACCTACCTTCGGCGAGTTGCGGTAACCCGTCTTCTGCGCCTCTTGCCGCCTACATCTTAGCGAAAAAGCTTTTCCAGGCTTTCTCTCAAGAAAAAACTGTGCCAGCAAAGGAAGAATCTCCGGACGTCTTTTCATAAAGCTAGTCCCCACGAAGTGCTTCAAATAGCTTAGAAAGGTGCAAAGAAAATTGTCCGAGAACTTTTTCCCTTCCTATGTTCAAGTACGTTTAAATGTCTGGAAAGTGGTTAGTTCTTGTCCTGGCTCAGTTTGAGAGATGTGCACTCAACCCCGGGGCTTTGCGCTTTCGTTTAACACGTCTCAGCCTCTGGCGAGCTCTCCGTCTCCCGGAGGCGGAGAAGCGGCTTTTTCGCGCACAGAGCATTGTGCCGGTCGCGGTGCGCTCCGGTCCGCGGCTTCTGCCGAAAGACGCCGGGAACCAGCAACTACCTTCGGCGAGTTGCGGTAACACGTCTTCTGAGCCTCTTGCCGCCTACATCTTAGCGGAAAAGCTTTTCCAGGCTTTCTCTCAAGAAAAAACTGTGCCAGCACAGCAAGAATCCCTCCACGTTTTTCATGAAGCTAGTCGAGTTCTTACCAGCTCCGAGACGAAAGAAAAAGTACGATTCCCCACTGAGTGCTTCAAATAGCTTAGACGAGCGAAAAGAGAAGTTGTCCGAGAACTTTTTCCCTTCCTATGTTAAAGTAAGTTTAAATGTCTGGAAAGTGGTTAGTTCTTGTCCTGTATCAGTTTTTGAGCTGTGCAGTCAATCCCGGTGCTTTCCGCCTTTCTTTTAACGCTTCTCAGCATCTGCCGAGCTCTCCGTTTCCCGGAGGCAAAGAAGCGGCTTTTTCATGCACAGAGCATTGTGCCGGTCGCAATGCGCTCCGGACCGCGGCTTCTGCCGAAAGACGCCGGGAACCGGCACCTACCTTCGGCTAGTTGCGATAACCCGTCTTTCGCGGCTCTTGCAGCTTACATCTTAGCGAAAAAGCTTTTCCAGGCTTTCTCTCAAGAAAAACTCTGCCAGCACAGCAAGAATCCCTCCACGTTTTTCATGAAACTAGTCGAGTTTTTACCAGCTCTGAGACGAAAAGAAAAAGTACGATTCCCCACGGAGTGCTTCAAATAGCTTAGAAAGGCGCAAAGAAAAGTTGTCCGAGAACTTTTTCCCTTCCTATGTTCAAGTACGTTTAAACGTCTAGAAAGTGCTTAGTTCTTTGCCTGGCTGAGTTTGAGAGATGTGCAGTCAATCCCGGTGCTTTCCGCCTTTCTTTTAACGCTTCTCAGCATCTGCCGAGCTCTCCGTTTCCCGGAGGCAAAGAAGCGGCTTTTTCATGCACAGAGCATTGTGCCGGTCGCAATGCGCTCCGGACCGCGGCTTCTGCCGAAAGACGCCGGGAACCGGCACCTACCTTCGGCTAGTTGCGATAACCCGTCTTTCGCGGCTCTTGCAGCTTACATCTTAGCGAAAAAGCTTTTCCAGGCTTTCTCGCAAGAAAAAAATTTTCCAGCAAAGGAAGAATCTCCGGACGTCTTTTCATAAAGCTAGTCGAATTCCTATCAGCCCCGAGGCAAAAAGGAAAAGTAAGATTCCCCATGAAGTGCTTCAAATAGCTTAGAAAGGTGCAAAGAAAATTGTCCGAGAACTTTTCCCCTTCCTATGTTCAAGTACGTTTAAATGTCTGGAAAGTGCTTAGTTCTTGTCCTGGCTCAGTTTGAGAGCTGTGCACTCAATCCCGGTGCTTTGCGCTTTCGTTTAACACGTCTCAGCCTCTGGCGAGCTCTCCGTCTCCCGGAGGTGAAGAAGCGGCTTGTTCGCGCACAAGGCATTGTGCCGGTCGCGGTGCGCTCCGGTCCGCGGCTTCTGCCGAAAGAAGCCGGGAACCGGCACCTACTTTCGGCGGGTTGCGGTAACCCGTCTTCTGCGCCTCTTGTCGCCTACATCTTAGCGGAAAAGCTTTTCCTGGCATTCTCTCAAGAAAAAACTGTGCCAGCAAAGGAAGAATCTCCGGACGTCTTTTAATAAAGCTAGCCGAATTCCTATCAGCCCCGAGGCAAAAAGGAAAAGTAAGATTCCCCACGAAGTAGTTCAAATACCTTAGAAAGGTTCAAAGAAAATTGTCCGAGAACTTTTCCCCTTCCTATGTTAAAGTAAGTTTAAATGTCTGGAAAGTGGTTAGTTCTTGTCCTGGCTCAGTTTGAGAGCTGTGCACTCAATCCCGGTGCTTTGCGCTTTCGTTTAACACGTCTCAGCCTCTGGCGAGCTCTCCGTCTCCCGGAGGCGAAGAAGCGGCTTGTTCGCGCACAAGGCATTGTGCCGGTCGCGGTGCGCTCCGGTCCGCGGCTTCTGCCGAAAGAAGCCGGGAACCGGCACCTACTTTCGGCGGGTTGCGGTAACCCGTCTTCTGCGCCTCTTGTCGCCTACATCTTAGCGAAAAAGCTTTTCCAGGCTTTCTCTCAAGAAAAAACTGTGCCAGCAAAGGAAGAATCTCCGGACGTCTTTTAATAAAGCTAGCCGAATTCCTATCAGCCCCGAGGCGAAAAGGAAAAGTAAGATTCCCCACGAAGTAGTTCAAATAGCTTAGAAAGGTTCAAAGAAAATTGTCCGAGAACTTTTTCCCTTCCGATGTTAAAGTACGTTTAAATGTCTGGAAAGTGGTTAGTTCTTGTCCTGGCTCAGTTTGAGAGCTGTGCACTCAATCCCGGTGCTTTGCGCTTTCGTTTAACACGTCTCAGCCTCTGTTGAGCTCTCCGTCTCCCGGAGGCGAAGAAGCGGCTTGCTCGTGCACAAGGCATTGTGCCGGTCGCGGTGCACTCCGGTCCGCGGCTTCTGCCGAAAGAAGCCGGGAACCGGCACCTACTTTCGGCAGGTTGCGGTAACCCGTCTTCTGCGCCTCTTGCCGCCTACATCTTAGCGAAAAAGCTTTTCCAGGCTTTCTCTCAAGAAAAAACTGTGCCAGCACAGCAAGAACCCCTCCACGTTTTTCATGAAGCTAGTCGAGTTCTTACCAGCTCCGAGACGAAAAGAAAAAGTACATTCCCCACGGAGTGCTTCAAATAGCTTAGAAAGGCGCAAAGAAAAGTTGTCCGAGAACCTTTTCCCTTCCTATGTTCAAGTACGTTTAAACGTCTAGAAAGTGCTTAGTTCTTTGCGTGGCTGAGTTTGAGAGATGTGCACTCAATCCTGGTGCTTTCTGCATTTCTTTTAACGCTTCTCAACATCTGCCGAGCTCTCCATCGCCCGGAGGCGAAGAAGCGGCTTTTTCGCGCACATAGCATTGTGCCGGTCGCGGTGCGCTCCGGACCGCGGCTTCTGCCGAAAGACGCCGGGAACCGGCACCTACTTTCGGCGGGTTGCGGTAACCCGTCTTCTGCGCCTCTTGCCGCCTACATCTTAGCGGAAAAGCTTTTCCAGGCTTTCTCTCAAGAAAAAACTGTGCCAGCAAGGGAAGAATCCCTCGACGTTTCTCATAAAGCTAGTCGAGTTCTTATTAGCTCCGAGACGAAAAGAAAAAGTAAGATTGCCCACGAAGTGCTTCAAATAGCTTAGAAGAATGAAATGAAAAGTTGTCCGAGAACTTTTTCCCTTCCTATGTTAAAGTAAGTTTAAATGTCTGGAAAGTGTTTAGTTCTTGTCCTGGCTCAGTTTGAGAGCTGTGCACTCAATCCCGGTGCTTTCCGCCTTTCTTTTAACGCTTCTCAGCATCTGCCGAGCTCTCCGTCTCCCAGAGGCAAAGAAGCGGCTTTTTCGCGCACAGAGCATTGTGCCGGTCGCAATACGCTCCGGACCGCGGCTTCTGCCGAAAGACGCAGGGAACCGGCACCTACCTTCGGCTAGTTGCGGTAACCCGTCTTTCGCGGCTCTTGCAGCCTACATCTTAGCGAAAAAGCTTTTCCAGGCTTTCTCTAAAGAAAAAACTGTGCCAGCAAAGGAAGAATCTCCGGACGTCTTTTCATAAAGCTAGTCGAATTCCTATCAGCCCCGAGGCGAAAAGGAAAAGTAAGATTCCCCATGAAGTGCTTCAAATAGCTTAGAAAGGTGCAAAGAAAATTGTCCGAGAACTTTTCCCCTTCCTATGTTCAAGTACGTTTTAATGTCTGGAAAGTGGTTAGTTCTTGTCCTGGCTCAGTTTGATAGCTGTGCACTCAATCCCGGTGCTTTGCGCTTTCGTTTAACACGTCTCAGCCTCTGGCGAGCTCTCCGTCGCCTGGAGGCGAAGAAGCGGCTTTTTCACGCAAAGAGCATTGTGCCGGTCGCGGTGCGCTCTGGACCGCGGCTTCTGCCGAAAGACGCCGGGAACCGGCACCTACCTTCGGCGAGTTGCGGTAACACGTCTTCTGTGCCTGTTGCCGCCTACATCTTAGCGGAAAAGCTTTTCCAGGCTTTCTCTCAAGAAAAAACTTTGCCAGCAAGGGAAGAATCCCTCGACGTTTCTCATAAAGCTAGTCGAGTTCTTAATAGCTCCGAGGCAAAAACAAAAAGTAAGATTGCCCACGGAGTGATTCAAATAGTTTAGAAGAGTGAAAAGAAAAGTTGTCCGAGAACTTTTTCCCTTCCTATGTAAAAGTAGGTTTAAATGTCTGGAAAGTGTTTAGTTCCTGTCCTGTATCAGTTTGAGAGCTGTGCATTCAATCCCGGTGCTTTCTGCCTTTCTTTTAACGCTTCTCAGCCTCTGAGGAACTCTCAGTCTCCCGGAGGCGAAGAAGCGGCTTGTTCGTGCACAGAGCATTGTGCCAGTCGCGGTGCGCTCCGGACCGCGGCTTCTGCCGAAAAACGCCGGGAACCGGCACCTACCTTCGGCCAGTTGCGGTAACCCGTCTTCTGCGCCTCTTGCCGCCTACATCTTAGCGAAAAAGCTTTTCCAGGCTTTCTCTCAAGAAAAAACTGTGCCAGCACAGCAAGAATCCCTCCACGTTTTTCATGAAGCTAGTCGAGTTCTTACCAGCTCCGAGACGAAAAGGAAAAGTACGATTCCCCACGGAGTGCTTCAAATAGCTTAGAAAGGCGCAAAGAAAAGTTGTCCGAGAACTTTTTCCCTTCCTATGTTCAAGTACGTTTAAACGTCTAGAAAGTGCTTAGTTCTTTGCCTGGCTGAGTTTGAGAGATGTGCACTCAATCCCGGTGCTTTCTGCATTTCTTTTAATGCTTCTCAGCATCTGCCGAGCTCTCCGTCGCCCGGAGGCAAAGAAGCGGCTTTTTCGCGCACAAGGCATTGTGCCGGTCGCGGTGCGCTCCGGACCGCGGCTTCTGCCGAAAGACGCCGGGAACCGGCACCTACCTTCGGCGAGTTGCGGTAACCCGTCTTCTGCGGTTCTTGCAGCCTACATCTTAGCGAAAAAGCTTTTCCAGGCTTTCTCTCAATAAAAAACTTTGCCAGCAAGGGAAGAATCTCCGGACGTCTTTTCTTAAAGCAAGTCGAATTCCTATCAGCTCCGAGGCAAAAAGAAAAAGTAAGATTCCCCATGAAGTGCTTCAAATAGCTTAGAAAGGTGCAAAGAAAAGTTTTCCGAAAACTTTTTCCCTTCCTATGTCAAAGTAAGTTTAAATGTCTGGAAAGTGGTTAGTTCTTGTCCTGACTCAGTTTGAGAGCTGTGCACTCAATCCCGGTGCTTTCCGCCTTCGTTTAACACGTCTCAGCTTCTACCGAGCTCTCCGTCTCCCGGAGGCGAAGAAGCGGCTTGTTCGCGCACAAGGCATTGTGCCGGTCGCGGTGCGCTCCGGACCGCGGCTTCTGCCGAAAGACGCCGGGAACCGGCAACTACCTTCGGCGAGTTGCGGTAACTCGTCTTCTGCGGCTCTTGCAGCCTACATCTTAGCGAAAAAGCTTTTCCAGGCTTTCTCTCAAGAAAAAACTGTGCCAGCAAGGGAAGAATCCCTCCACGTTTCTCATAAAGCTAGTCGAGTTCTTAATAGCTCCGAGGCGAAAAGAAAAAGTAAGATTGCCCACGGAGTGCTTCAAATAGCTTAGAAGAGGGAAAAGAAAAGTTGTCCGAGAACGTTTTCCCTTCCTATGTTAAAGTAAGTTTAAATGTCTGGAAAGTGCTTAGTTGGAAGATGGATTCCAAACAGAGTTTCTTCATATAGGAAGAACAGAGCACCATAGCTGCAACCCATTTCAAAAGGGAGCTCTTTATGTTTCAGGTTGGGATTTACTGGGCATCGTTTGTTGTAAAGTCAAGGGACTGCAGTTAGCTCTCCAATAATTTCCTTCTCTGAAATTCATCTGCATTTGCTCCTTTGTGCAGCGTTCCCATTTCTTAGTGATGGTATACTCCATCTATGCATTTGAATATTCAACGAGAGTGTGTGTCTAATATTTTCTAGTTCAAATTGGAGGGAACGCAATGGATAGTTCCAGTTGCTTGTATACAGTAGTCTTATTTTGACAAGTTTTCTTTCGACCATGTTTAAGCAGCAGTAGCAAATAGGAAGTACAGCTTGCAGCAGGGAAAGACACTTCTGCTTTCTCAAGTTTCCTGTAGTCAAATAGATGCCAAAAGGCTTTTCATAGTACTGCTACTGTCTTGTAGGAATACTTGATCTAATCCTACCTTTGATAAAATTAGTAATGGGCTACTTTTCCACAAGGCAGAACATTTTTCTTTGAATAATATGTTTTTTGTAAGTTGGAAACATGAACTTGTGCACCAGTCAGGTGGAATGTACTCCGACTTCTTCATAGGTTTCACAACCTTTTGTAGAAAATATTGTCTCAGTGTAACTTCGAAAGAGGAATTCTGGGCATTATCATTCTAGTGATGTAATGTTTTTTTACCATGCTGTTCTTGTTATCTATGGAACTCATTTTTACGAATAGAAATATTTTCCATATGACACCTATGGAAAATACCTATGTTTACTCAATATTGCAGACTCAGTACATTGCTTAGAATTATTTCATCATGGTCCCAAGCATATCCAACAGCTAGACAGCAGAGGTTAGCAACAGTGAGTGGGAATAACTTCTGAACTATTTCTGTAGATTTCCCAGGAAGGGCTTGCTTTCTGCCCCTGCAAATTTTCTCAGAGATATTGTCTGGTTAACAGTTGCATCAAAAGAGCCTTTTTGAAGAAACCTTGGGGCAAGCTCTGTCTCAGATTTACTAATTAATACAAATAGGGTGAAAGTGCTGCTTCAAAGACCTCTGTGTGCTTTCTGTACCAAAAGGGAGGTAACCCCGGCCATTTCCTAGTAGAATAGTAATTAGTTATAAATAGAAATTCAAAGGTTTAAAAAGGTTTTGAATAAAGTCTAAGGTGATAGAAGAAGAAAACAGCGGTTTTCTTCTTCTGGTGAAAAAACACCTTGGAGGACATTGTACTCTACAGGTGTATTATATCACTTCCTGAAAAACTGAGTAGGTTTGCCATTGCCAATGGTTTTCATTAGGAAGGAAGAGATTCCTTTTGAAAAAAACCTTCAAATTGACTTGATATTAATGTTATGACACTTAACTTCACCAATCATGGAGAAAAATTCTCATCACTTGATATGGAAATCATGATGGTAATGGAGACAAGGATGTCTAAGCGGTGCCATCAGGAACATAAAAAAGCATTAGAATGCAGGTAAGACAGAGCTCCTGAACTAGTGAGAAGAGAATGCAACCAAGGCATAGAATTAACCTTTAAAACAACATTGTTTTCAACAACCTGTTTCCAGTATCTCTTAGAATGATACGCAGTTCTTAATAATAGAACAAACAAAAGCATATTTTTTCCAATCTGTTGTGCACTCCTAAACAATCTACAATGAAAATAGTACTTTTTCATGCTGGGAATGATGTTAAGTACAAAAAAGCCTTGTAGCACGCTTGGTACTCTAGTCTCTTGATTAGCATAGCTTTTTATTCATCGAACAAGTTTCACATTGACTATTTTACACCCTGAAATAAGGGCGTCTTTGTACTTATGCAGCATCCGTGGAGAATTTCTTGGGCGTCATTTTGTACTTAACCCTAAATGGCAGGTTCTGCATTCTGCCATCTCTTTAGCTTTCCTGTTTGATTCAGCTTCTGAGAGGTGTTTTCAGAATTGAGGACTACCTGCAAGAATGATGCTAAATGCATGCATTTTACTCCTTGGTTCGTGCAAAACTTTTTCCTTTACAGCACAATAATAATAATAGGAAAAGAATGATGGTGGATTCAATTCTTAGAGTAATACAAAGAGGACTGTTATCATCATTAGAAACCAAGCAAGTCATATTTATTTTACATGCAGTACAACCACTCAAGTAAATTACCCTGTAAATTCCAAATGAGTCTGTACCACAGGAGTGGATTGAATGTTTCTATTGCTAGTTTGCTTAAAGCAGACAATTAATTATTTTGACAGCCAGCTCATAATTGCAACCTACCTTTCAACTACAGCTTTCAAACAGTGGAAAGATGTCTGTTTATAAAACAATACAGTACAGTACACAAGACCAAAACAGGTCATAGACATTCAAAAGAAAGAGAAGATCAAAGGACAGATTCATTCACATCTGCAAACCCTCAAGAGCGTAAGGCTCAAAAGTCCCCAGAAAACTAGGCCAGTGGCACAAATTCTTGATGTTGGCACCAGCAGAAGCAGCTGCTATCTTTATAGGATGCAATCTTGCTTATATCAACCTTCAGAGCAATCTTCTGTCCACCTGCCCAATATACCTTCTGCTCTACTCCTTGGACTTCAGGTTTGCATTTCTACAGAGTCTTGCAAACTGACTCAAAGTTCAGGTAATAGATTTCCAAGATTTAGAAATGTTAAGTCTATTTCTTTCATATTTCATCCTGTCTAAGCATACTGTAACTTTCTGAAGTGAAATATGTCGAGTATGTCATGTGTAGTTTGCATGTTAGTTCTGCTTCACATTAAAACTTCTCACAGACCCCTGTGATGCCTTACTGCAAAAAATATATAGCTGCAAAGAGTGGTGGTTGTGCAAAGTCAGAATGGCCAGAAAGCCATGTAAACAACCTAACAGTAGAGCCTTGAATTTCTGAATATAATATTGCACCATGTCAAGTCAAAATAGAATATTGAAATGATTTTCATCGAATAATGAGCATGGGGAAGAGAGAATCCAGATAGGCCTTTTTTTCTGAAACAGTCCCAGAAAATACATGGCCTTAACTTGGAAGCATAGCATTAAATAATTTTATATAGCATGAGTTCTCATTACCTAATCATATGATTTGTAGTAATGAATTGGAAAGCAGGAAATCAACAAAGAAAAATATTCAAGCTATAAAACATGTGAATTTAAAATTTTGTTTGTATTTCTGATTAAAACTGTGAGAAGCTAAATGGTCACCCATTCTTTTAAAAAGCATCAGGACTTAAAAAAGGTATCTATTTCTGCGGGACTTGGATGTCAGGTATTCCTGAAAAGCTTTATTCCGCTGCTTCCTAACCCTGATTCAATCCACTTAAACGCAGCTGTTCTTCAGATGCTCAGTGAAACTGTCCATGTCATGCATATAGTTTACAAATAATCTGCAGAAAAAGCTAGCTAGATTTGAAGATCTTTTTCTGGAAATGGCATTCTAATGATTTCTATAAACACACAGCTGGGATTTCTGCTGTCTTCTTCAGACCACTTCCTGCAGACATTAAATCTGTCTCGTTCTACTCTTCTGGAGAGCCAAAGTCAGTTGTCCAACTGCTTGGAATTACTGTCTGCTAGAGCTGCACACTGAGGGCTTCTGTGTGCAGCATCATGTGAGCCCTGCTAATGTCACCCTGTTGGTATAAACTGAGCTAACTGGACCTTTAGGGACAAGATTGTGTCCTGATTTTGTAATAGAAATTAGGTACTAAGAAGGAAGCAGGAGGATTTCAATGTTTCTGTCTCCAGCTGAAGCAACACTAAATCTTGGTCTTTATCTGAAAAATTAGGCGAATTAACTCCTTTGGCATTCATATGCCAAAAAGTTCAGTAATACACTCAGAACTATCAAAAGAGTAACAATTCCAATCACTACTTTCTAAAAAGAATTCATTTGAAGAAGTCAGGAAAAAAGATGAAACATGCAAATATCCTACCCTGAGAATCATTCTGTTGATCTGCACAGCTTTCTTATTATATTCCCATGTAATGCATTGGACATGTGTGCTTGGGATGACACAAATACTTGCAAAGCTTACCAGACAAACCATGTCCTCTTCAAACAGCAAAGCACTTCTTGATGGTTGCATTTGCTAATTCCATTTAGACTCAATGTTCTTAAAGGTCTTTTCCAACCAAAGTGATTCCATCATTCTCTAAGTCGCATCTCCCGATTGTCCTGGTTTAGGGCAAATTTGGCAGAAAACCTCAAAAAGCTGCCCTGCCCCCTCTCCCCCCACCCCGCCCGAGAAAGCCCACCCACGCGGTCCCTCCCCTCCACTGGTTTGGGGAAAATTTCCTCAGAGAGAAGTGGGGAAAAGCTGTTTATTTAAAAGGCAAAACACTCCCCAGCACAAAAATAATAAACTATATCAGATGACAAAACTCATTTGCCGCTCTGAAGAGACGACAAATCAGAAAGTCTCTCCTGTGGGTGTTCGCTCTGTTATCAATCCCTCCGGCACTGGGTAAGGCTTCTGCCCAGAGTAGGCCCCCATAGGCCACAAAGTGCAAGATCCCAGTGCTTCCCAGGTCCTAGTTCACAGCAGGTTCGAAACGTTCCAAAAAAATGAAAAAAAAAAAAAAAAAAAAAAAAAAAATCAATCCAGGGAATACTCTACCTCAGCCAGCTAAACCAACTCAAAACAAATGAGCTCTCTGTTCTGCTCTGTCAGTGCCCAGACAACACAGTGCACTGCAGAATGTGGAGGAGTGTTGCTTTTGAAGGGGTGCAGCCTCTGGTAACAAACTCCGCGCTTCTTCTGTTCCCCACCTTTGCTCTCAGAACCAGTCTTGAAGGCAGAGAATATCATATCCAGCATTACCAGAACAGATGACTGGGGATACAAGCATCATAAAGTCACCCTAGGACACTGCTCTATTGAGATTTGTCACCAGACATATCTCAATAGATATTTAATTAGATATTTCATCTCAATTTAATTAGCAGTTTTGGAACTGCTCATTCAAATTCTACTATCACAGTGAA
Source organism: Serinus canaria (assembly GCF_022539315.1). Lineage (NCBI taxonomy): Eukaryota > Metazoa > Chordata > Aves > Passeriformes > Fringillidae > Serinus > Serinus canaria. The sequence goes on from NC_066338.1 coordinate 848,049, forward strand.
GTTGAGGAGGAAACACACTCACTACAGTTACCTTGTGGTATGCAGGTACTTCCTTTCAATCCGAATGTTTTTCGCTATTAAGTCCCTGACATCACAGGCATAATGAAACATCCTTTGGGGAGGAAGGGAGATAGTATTCTTCTCATTGATAGTGATGGGTAAGCTGACATGCAAAGCAGGTAATTCAAAGTGAAAGAGCAATCAAGTCAATAGTAAAATTCACCACAGTTTTGATTACTCCCCTAAATCCTTACTATCCCAAAAAACAAGAACAGCTGTAAAAGCCTTGTGGCTCCCTACTTTTTCCTATCCCTACATGGTGGGGTAAGGGATAAGCGATCCCAAACAATGGTAATCCACAGCAGAGCATTCTTGACATCATATTCAGGTTTTGCACAGCGAGCTCTTCACCTGATCAAGTTATTCCATCACAATAGTTTGGGGAGTATCTTTGAGGTCTGAGTGTTGTTTGATTTGAAACCATCTTGATCATTCAGGAACCCAGTAGCAAGGACAAAGTTTAAACCAAGATAGTGCTATGCTTTGATTTTCATCTATGACAGACAGATTTCTACAAGACAGAAGGCTGACCTAATGCTTACTACAAGGTGGCTGAAGTGACATCCTGGTCCCCATAGGTTTTTCTGTTTACTTTTAGCTGCTTTCTTACCCGATTATTGAGCTGAACTAGCTCAAAAAGGAATCAGAAAAGTGCCCGAGTTTTCAAACAAACAAACAAAAAAAAAACCAGATGTAAAATGGTGATTTGTAAGTGTTTTTGAAAAAAGAAGTTATTTGTACTTCTCATAGATACATGGCATTCTCTAGAATGATATTTCCCAAATGCTTTGGGTTTGGTTTTGGTTTTTATTTTTCCTCAATTCTAAATGTTACATCTTCTTTTTGGCCATTTTAGTAAACAGATTTTCTGATACATGTGAAAGATGGTCCCGAGTTCCCCGCATTTGCCTCACGATGGTCCCCAGGACAGAAATCGGGACCATGAGGACCCTGATCGGAATGCTGGCCTGCCGGCGGTGGAGGAATGCCAGAAATCCTGAGGCCCCTGAGCAGAATTCTTGCCTGCCAAGTGATTGTTCGCAGCTCTGTCTACAGTGACTGCTTCTAACAGGGCCTGCCAAGGGGCGACGCGCCCTATATGCTTGCACCTGCTTGGCGACACCAGCCCAGGAATTTTCCCACCTCTTTGCCAGATGAACTTGCTGGGGCAACTGTGGTAGCCACCCCATGGAAAATCCTTCATCTGCTCCACTACCACCGTGAGGGACAGAGATTGAAGCCCTCCTCCAGAGGACTGAATCTATGAACCCCCGTAATTCTGATCCAGGGGTGCTGGCCTGACTGAAGCAGGATGCCTGCTAAGTGTTGTCTGCAGATGTGTTCTCTGGACCTAGACGGGTTTCCCATAGAAACCAGTCCTGAAACAATGGCTCCCACTCACTGCTGATATTGACTTATCCTGCTGAGAAAATGGACTCGCTGTACCTCTCTTCAATACCTTTGTCCCCCCTCAGCAATTTCAATAGACTTGCTCTTTATTGTATCTGCTCCCCCTCAGCCATTTCTAGATCTGTTTCCCCCCTCAGCAACGGACTATAATAGAACCTTGAATTAACCAGGACTTATCTCTCTCCATTTGGTAGCTATACTCCCTCTCTCTTTCTCTCCCTCTTTTCTATTCTTTTCCTCCCCTTAATTTTTTTAAGGCATTTGCTGTGGACACTCTATAAAGGTGCATTTGCTTAGAGTTATACTGCAATCCCCTTTCCATCTTGTCTTTTGCACTCCAAGATCAGTTAAGAAAACATCACCAGCTCCATTCGTGCTGGTGATGTGACAAGCGGATTGTGACAATATGTTCTTTCCAGCTGAAATTGGTTCTAGTCAATAGAAGCACACTGGTAGGTAAAAGTAGACTATATTGATAACATTCAGAATGTATTTCCCTTGTCTTCCCATTAAAGCAATGAGGAAAGCAGACAGATCTTCAGATAACATGCTAAGAGAATTGAAAGGAATCTTCTTTGAGGCAACTGTGAAACTCACGCAATGAAATACAGTTCCGACAGATCAAAGGGTCACATATGATGTCAAATCTATACTTTTCATGTTTGAATGAAACAAGATTTCTTGAAGTAGAATCCTGTAAAATGAAGGTGAATTTACAGAAGCAATTGTACTGGGTCCCCTTTAGAAACACAATGTTTTCTAATTAAACTGAGGATTCAGGAAGGCAATCTTGAAATGAAAAGGATTTCCAGACCAATTTATCCAAACTGCTACTACCACCCTAACTAGGAGGACGCCAGCTTGTATTCTGACTCTGTCAGTGGTTTATCTTTTGTGTTCTTGCATGTAATTGGTTTTACCCCCTTTTCCTAATAAATTGTATTTCTGACTTGGAGTCTTGCTCAATGCCGGATTTCTTCAGCCCGACAAGCTCCCAACACCGAAAGTGAGAGTGGGCCACCCCAAGAAAGCTGTCGAATCCAAGCTGCAGCTGTAGGGCACAGCTGCTCTACGGCACAAGTGGACTGCCTTGGGGATAGAACTGCGCTGAGGGCAGGGACAAGGAACAGGGAGAGGTCTTCTGTATGTCTTTCAGTTTACTCCCTGGAGGGTCAAGGACACTGAAAGACACTGACTCAAAGGCATACATCAATATCTAAAAGGGGGGAGGTCCCAGGGGAGGATACAATCTTGAAGCAAGTGGGAGAAAGTGGGGGTGGAACACAAGGCAGGGAATACAATGTTTAAACCAGTAGGGGGACTACAGGGGAGGAGAATAACTTGAACAAACCAGTGGGGTTTCAAAGGGCACAAAATTGATAGGGAAGTTTCTAGAGAAAGTGGCGGGCTTGGGGAGGGGTTGATGTTCAATGGGAGAAGGAACAGGGAACAAAAGGGCTGGTCTGTAGGGAGATGGACAGCTTGGGCAAAAACCAACACTACAGGGGGGAAAGGAACAATCCATTAATAATAACACATGCTAGAACAGCACAAAATAGGAAGGATTATAAAACGGACTACTAGAACTGCATTACAATAATAAACACCCACTGCAACAGAGTGTCTCACTGGTTGTGCTTTCAAACCAGGAGAAGTGCCAACCCAAAAATTTCCCAACTTCCAAGTCAACTGGCTGCAGTTTTGATTTCCTTCTTAAATATATCACCAAGGCGCTGCCAGCTTCTGTAATTGGCTTAGCAGCATGTCTGTTCTTAATGCCAAGCAGGGATTCACTTTGCCAGGCATGGAGGAAGTTTCTAGGAGCTTTCCACAAAAAATCACTTCTGTGGCTGGCTTCTTCCCTCCCCACCAAAAACCAAGTCATGCCAAACCAACACCTTAACTAATCCGTAGTACTCAGTACACATCCAATAATTCCTTTTCAAGGATACTTTAAGTTTTTTACCAAACACACTGAAAAGAAATGAATCCATAATATTGATAAAAATTGTTCCAATTCAATACTAATATTGGGTCATGCAACTCTAGATTACATAGCTATTTTTTTGTACAAGATGCAGAAGATTTTTTCACCTCCATGTAAGAGCCTAAATGAGGGATGCGGGACTCCAGGCGGCTCTCCAGAATGCTGTTTATTCCCTCCAAGAAGTCGCTGCAGCCCAGGGTGGTTGGTGACAGAGACTGTGCCTACAGCTGTCAGCTCTAGCTGCAGGCAGGCCTGGAGAGCCTTTGGTTTTGGTTACAATGCATTATATACTTTGCTGAGCATCTTCATACAGTAGAATCAATCTATCCCTTAACTCTTATCTATACCCTATCATAACTTCTCTAATTAACATAGTCATGTTACTATTCTCCACTCACTAAAAGTCAGTACATTACAGTTGAAGCTGAAAGTTGCTTTTCAGTTTTTTTGGCAGTGGAAAATTCGGAGACCTTTTTTCTGCTTGCCACATTTGCTGACTTGTTTGCCTGTGCTATCTTCCTGCTTGGTAAGAACTTTCTTTTTTGGGGTGGGTTTATCCTTTGCTCTAAGTCATAAAAAGCCCCTTCTATCTAACATACGCTTTGCCTCCTTTGTTATCCAGTAAGACTGGCTCCGCAATTCTTTCTTTCTAGATGAAAACTTGCTTCCAACTCTATTCTTTCTTCAGACTCCACATTCAAAAATCTTTCTGCCAAGCACACATATCTGTGAGACTTTCTTGTCAAACTTTCTTGCCAAGTGGTGGGGTGAGAAAGTGTGGATTTTTATTGGTTTGCCTTGAAAGAAGAATTACAGGGGAAACTGTTGAAAAGAATTGATGCAGAGCTCTAGCATTAACACTCTTTCGTACAGAGTTTCCGAGGTGAAAACCAAGAGGAGAGAGTGCCGACAAGATGATTTAATAGAACGAATTCAAAATAGCATTCTTTTCTCTCTGAATTACAGCTCTAAACCTCAGGGTATTAAAAGGAAGTACATAACAATCTTAAAGATTTACAAATGGATGATGAAATTTTATATCCAGTAAACCATAAGGCTTTACATTTGAATCTGGTTTGCATTTTGGCGAAAGCCTGGAATCTCTTGCAATTTTCCAGATAGCAAGGGATTTAGAACAGGAAGTATGCAAGTAATCTTTTGGACCCTTCATCTCCCTTCTTAGAACAACGACTACATTGAGTATATTCCAATTTTTATTCCATCAGGGCATTTGATCAAGGAAATGTCTAGTCATTCTTTTCTTGTTTTCAGCCTCTCAAAGAGCATGAATCAAAACTATTCAGAAGTTCTTGATCTGCAAAAGTGACAAGCACTAGACTGGTAATAGTCAGTGGACATTAGCAGATCCCCCATGACAGCCCCCTATGGCAGGCTGTTCTGGCAGGACTGATGCTTGAGGGGCTGGAATTCTGTGAAATAGAACATTCTCTAAATTGAAAAAAACGGAAAGAGATTCTGAACATTCAATCCAACACATGAACAAGTAATAGGGTAGGTAATTTTCTGTGGAAATTTCTTTAGCCCCAGTGTTGGCGATGATGATTACTCTTCCTACCTCCTTTGGCCAGCTGCCAGCACAGCCACCTTACTCCGCTTATGGACAAAAAGCCAGAAGAAGTGATTTTTGAACAAAACACCTCTCAGGACCTTAGAGTGTTTTTTTCTGCAAAATGTTTCCAAGCAGATGGGGAAACAATTCCATTTTAGAGAGTGTGTTGAGAAGACCAGCTTGGAAGTTAAAAACCATGGGTTCTATTTCTATATATGTTACTCATTTTGCTTATAATCAATTTGGTAGGGGCTTGCTTTTTTGTGGAGGTTTTTTTTTTTTTTTTTCTGCCTGCATTCTTGAGATTAAAGCATAAGACAGAAAAGTACTGTAAGGTTAAAATACTTTTGAGATGCCTTGGGCTCAAAAACTTGTATCTACTGCTAAGGCCCATGGGCCAGTTCCTGCTTCATTTCTGAGAAGCGATACAATTGCCATCTGTATTTTAGTTCTAACCATCTGTTTTTATGGTGGAGATGCAAATTAAGAAGACCAATTTTTGAATCTGGAGGGATGTATTTACCATTTTGTAGCTGGCTTTTCAGTCTCTGAGCCATCACAGAAAAAAAGGAGAAGAATCTACACTCTTTTTATCCTGTGGGCCATTCACTACTGTCCACATACTCAGATTCAAAGCCAAACAATCCTGTCGGGCCTCATTGGGAGGAATTATTTGGATTCAAAATACTAGACTAGTATTTGATTTCTTCCAGCACAGTCCTTTGGGCATGAACTTTGATATCTATAGAACCTTTCACAGGGATCCATCTTGGTCACCTGCATCACGTTGTAGAAGAGAAGAGGCATTGCTGAATGGCTTCAGTGAAAAAAAACATCTTAAATGCACTGTGAATGGAATTGAGATCCAAAGGAGCCAGTTTTGGCTGAAAGAAAGCCTGAGATATTGTCTGTGATGAGCTCCCTTCTAAGAGGTTCATTTAAGGTACCAAATACTCCATCGAAATACTGGCAGATTGGACAGAGGGGAAAAGCACTGTTTTTGAATGGTCCTTTGGGAAGACAGGACTTGCAGCGAATTTAGTACTTTCTGCTGGGTTGCCTACATTCCAGGAAAGTGTATTAAATACTGAAATTCAACCCATGGTAGATGAAGTCTTTGTGACTGTGAAAGTCCAGTGCATGGCAATCTCAGAAAGGAACCCATCAAAGCCCCTCAAATGGCAACACACAAGTTGTGAGTTGGCAGTGCATGCCAGTTTTTAGCAAACCACAGCAAAATGCTGATTGCAAAATGAGGCCATTAAGTCACATCCGGTATGAAGCAGTAGGAAAGAGGAAAGCAGCTGAGAGCGTCAACCCCACTAGGTAGTCTCCGCAGTTCCTATTGACATTAGCAGAAATGTGAAATGAGTCTATCAAAATTACAAAGGAGGCAAAAGGAAAGGGAGCCATTACTCCTCTGGCATAGTGTTTCCTAAGAGGGATCTTCCAAATGTAAAGATTTTATCATCCCTTAAACTGAAGGAAGGTATTAAAACGGCAGTAAGGAAGTGGCATCAAATGCTAGAAAGACTCTGGGCAGTGTACTTCTAGACAGAAATGCCACTGATGGAAAACCGACTAAACTGGCACCAATGCAGCAGCATTGTACTAAAGCCCAGAAATGTCCACCACTTCACTCTCTGCCATTCCTTTAATATGCACACAGCAGCTCAGCAACATTCCTACTCATCATCTCCTAGGCAAACTGGGCGTGAGGGTCCGTAGTGACGCAGAGTCCCCAGGCAGGTGCAAAGGAGAGCCGCTTTCTTGCAAAAGCCAGGCTCTTGAAGCAGTCAGGCCTTTATCAGTTGCATAGCTTTAAGCCACAACAAACATAATTCAACCAAGTGCCATAGACCACGCGTGTGAACATGCGATGGTTCTAGAATTTGTTGTTCTACCTCTGATTCAGCTGCCTCACTTTCCCATTGTCCTTTTCTGCTTAGCCAAAGTAACGGGCCTCAGCCATGGTTTTACAAGGCCTTCCTTTTGGAAGGTTCTACCTATATGCAACAGCAAACCACTAGTTTCTTCAGCGCCAAGAGTTTAGGCAGATGACTTGCATCTGCCCTTCTGGTGAAACAAAATGGGGAGAGAAAATCCTGTCAGAGATGTTCAGTCATTCCATTTTCTAGACAGGCCAGATCCAAAGAAACGTAAGCTATGGGATTGTGTACTTGCTCTTACAAAACACCGGTTGCTATCTGACAATGAACTAGCAGAAAATCAGCAAAAATGAGACTTGAGGCAAAAAAACTTTTGAAGGGAATAATGAGGTGAGAAATAAAGACAACACGTTTTCAGGCTATCGAGATATTTTTAAAGGACAGCAAAGGATTTGAGAGCAGAGGCTAAACTCATGGGGAAGCATTTAAAGCATTGCAAGAAAAACATGACCAAAGACTAAAAGAATCCCAAGAAAAATAGGGGCAACTGACCTGGTTAAGCCTTCAGGAAATCAGTGGCCGCTGATTTAGATAGGCCATTCAAGTTCATTTACTGGTGTACCTTCCACTCCTTTTTCACCTGTCAGCATCACAGGGTGAATTGTGACCTTGGAATCAAGATTACTTGGGATTCTGTTCTTAGCTTTAGGAGAGAAGTACAGCAGCTGAAGTACCTAATACTGATGCGATACCCAGGAACTCAGAGTTGACACTTTTCATTGAAGTCCAATCACAACTAGCAACCCTAAGAGGATAGGATTGGCCTCTTTTCATGTGATCTTCTTGTTACACAGCCTGCTCGGATTCTGGTGAAACGTTTTCATTAGCTTCTCTCTAAAAAGGAGAGAAACCAATTACATGTCCCTCCCTGCTGGTGCAGGTTTACCATTTGGTTTTTCAAGCCTGAAAGTGGAGTTGGAACTAGCAGGAATTACTGTGTCTTAAGCCTCCGGTCTGTTAAGACAATCTCAGGTTGATAAAAGCCTACATGCTATTGGCTAAAAACTCTGTTTCCCCAAGAGCGGATGCATGCAATTTAATCCAACTTTCTGTAACAAACCCCAGTAATACAAAAGCGTCACAAATAGCAGGAAGAATTATTTGACCATTTAAGGAAGCAACTTTCTCACCTCCTTTTGGCGTGAGCATAATATGCTAGCTGAAGTAACAAACTTGAGGACAGAACTCTCCCTGCTCCTGAGAAATTGCTGACAAGGGAACCACCGAAGCTCTGTGACTTTCCCCTTTCCATTCATTGGTCAAGTCTAGTAGCCTAAAATTCACGGGCTCAATCAAAGACAAATGCTAATCTAGTCAGAGATCTATGAAAGGGCCAAAAATTATCGGAGTTCTTCTTAGACAATGGAAATGGAAGCAGAGCTACCAATCTATTTCCTTGCAACATATCCCTAAAACTCATTGCCTTCTTTTCATAACTAATGTATAGCCACCAGTACAATCAGAGAAGACAAAACTGACTGATGTCAGCAGGAAGGATTTGAAAGAACTATTGCCATGAATATCCTATAGACAGTAACTCTAACTTTAAGATCAGAGCCCTTTTAGTAAGTATCACTTATGGGAAATTCCAGGACTCCTGCACAATGGATCAAGAGGGTTAAGCAGAAGCCCTTTAATGGTTCACATGATGCCTTACACACTTCCGACTCTCTGCACACGCTATTCACGCAATTCTTATTGGTGCCTTTGTCTTGTCCACGCATTCTGCGTGCACCTCTCAGAAGATGTGTTTCCTTGCAGTCCAGGTACTTTTGCCCCTCCGGGCCCACCCCCCCCCTCCAGGAGTTCTTGTGGTCTTGGAATTGGGTTCCTCAGCTTCTTCTCTCTTGTTTTAAGCACGGCTTATGTCTTGATGAATTCCAGATGGGCCCTGAGAAAATTCTGAGAGAACTGTTTCAAGCTGGATTGCTGGTGCACACCCTTAGTCATAAGCAGTCAGATACATTGCCACAATTCCCCAATTTTCTTGCCACCAGCCAGACCCTTCCCACGTATTTTTCTACCAAGAGGCACACCAGTTTCACCATTCATGGAATAACAAAAAGCAATGAAATAATGACTACTAGGAAAAAAAACCTCCATTTATGTGATCTTTCAACCATCCAGTTCTTTCCCATCCCTCAAACCATTCATGCAAACCCCACTCCTTCCCAGTCATATTCTTCACGCTATCTTGTAGTTGTGTGAGTTTCTTATGAATGGCTGCAGAGTGGTCAAAAAGGTTCATGCAACACATTCCTTCAAATTCCTTACACTCGTGCCCATGTGCTACTAACAATAAATCTATTCCAGCTCTTTTTTGCAGTGTGCTCTGTCTAATAGTATCTACGTCAGTGAGCACCTGATTTAAAAGAGAAGATGTTACGTTTAGTTGTTCGAACACCCAGCATCCCAAATGATTAAAAGCAGCCAAACTTTGATAAGCAGCGACACCTGGCGTAAGGAATGACGCAGTTATTCCTGCTGGAATGAGCAAAAGTCTACATAATGAGGGCAATCGCGTCCAAAGCTTGTGCTGGTTCTTTCGGTATTCCCCGAAACAACCAAGGGGCTTCCTCATGCAAAGACCATTGTGAAGGTCACAGAGCTCACCAGAGCGTTGCTGCTTCTGAAAGAA
>NC_066338.1:858162-910736 GCF_022539315.1 Serinus canaria
TTGCCAACAGTCTTGTACGCTTGGGTACGTACAAGCCTGTTCATGCTTATTCGTCTGAACAGTCAAAACACTGATTGAGATTGCTTTAGTACAGGTAGTTCCGTTAATCATTCAGCATCCTATGCTAATTTCTTCTCCCACTACACCTTGAAGCTGCCAGGTGTTGGGAAGGATGAAAGTTTGACAAATATGTATGCTTAGCAGAAAGATTTTTAAATGTAGAATCTGAAGAAAGAATAGAGTCAGAAGCAAGTTTTCATCTAGAAGAAAAGAATTGTTGAGCCAGTCTTACTGGATAACCAAGGAGGCAAAGGGTATGTTAGTTAGAAGGGGCTTTTATGACTTAGAGCAAAGGATAAACCCACCCCAAAAAACGAAGATATTTTTACCAAGCAGGAAGATAGCAAAGGCAAACAAGTCAGGAAATGTGGCAAGCAGAAGTAAGGTCTCCGAATTTTCCACTGCCAAGAAAACTGAAAAACAACTTTCAGCTTCCACTGTAATGTACTGACTTTTAGTGAGTGGAGAATAGTAACATGACTATGGTAATTAGAGTAGTTATGATAGGTATGGACAATAGTTAAGGCATAGATTGGTTCTACTGTATGAAGATGCTCAGCAAAGTATATAATGCATTGTAACCAAAACCAAAGGCTCTCTAGGCCTGCCTGCAGCTAGAGCTGACAACTGTAGGCACAGGCTCTGTCACCCATGACCCTGGACTGCTGCAACGTCTTGGAGGGAATAAACTGCATTTTGGAGAGCCGCCTGGAGTCTTGCATCTCATTTAGGCTCTTACAGGCGCCCATTTTTAGTTGGCAAACTCAGACTTTTTGGAAGTGAGAGACCTCCAGGTGAACTCAGTAGGAAGTGGCTGCAAGGTTCAGGCACCTGGAACCCTTGTTTTTCCCATTCCTGCAAAGTGAACAAAAGCCTGGGACCAAGGCCATTCGGTAACATATTGACTAAGGGGACTCCGTCCCTACTACCCATTGGGGTTAAACTCTTGTACTTAATGTGGGCTTCGTAGTCTCAGTCCCTTCTACCTACTGGGATGTAACTACTGTACTCCATGTGAGCTTTGTGCTCTCAGTCCCTTCTACCCACTGGAGTGTAACTACGATGCTCAGTGTGGGTTTTGTTGTAGCATTTATCTTAAATTTATGAACTAAGCCTTTGAAACCTAATGGGTTGGTCAAGTTATTTTGCCAGCGGCATGCCACAAAGTCGGTTTAGCTGAAGTAAAATTATGCCAGCAATCAATTGGTTCATTTTTACAATCCTTTGTAATTGTTAGTTTTGGGACCTAGACTGTAATTACCAACATACTCCTGGCGGCAACAGAGAGTAAGGGGAATTTATTGGCACACTCCCACTTCTTTGGAGGACACAGTCTTGCTGGAGGGATAGCCAGATAATTTTTCCCACCTGGTTCCATAATATATCGGGCATCTGTATTGGAGGTGGCTTCCTCATAGAAGATTCTTCCATTTTTCTGCATGCTCTCACAATGGACTCACCAATTGTTTCAGTTAGGGTTCTAGTCCAGTCCTTCTGATCCCATCCCCACTCACTTGGATGATATACCTGGGAGTCATGCAGCACTATAGGCTCTAGGTTCGGGCGGTGACCCGTGGGATACCATCCTAGAACATTAGCATGATGGTTGGTAGCTTCAGACCACGACCACGCAGCAGGATTGTGTCCATGGAGTTGTGGTAGGATGCAGAAAAGTGCCACCAGTGTTCTCATGGTTCAGATGATTCTCATGTCCCCCAGGGTTCTTCTGTAAAAGTAAAAACAACAGAAATCTTGCCACTGAGGGGAAGACAAGAGTTCAAATGATGGGATTATCCAGCGTGTTTTTATCCAATGCTCTTTCCCTAGAGCATCAGATGCTACCCATGCATGTTTATTCAGAGGGGTTTTCAGCACTAGTGGTACTTCCCCTACAGTAGGGAGGTCCGCCAGAACAGGTTGTCTAGGGTAATGCGCTGGATCTTTTGAATCATCAGGTCCTCGGAGTGAGAGAAAGATGCTTGGAGCTGTCAGGCAAAAGGCAGTGCTTTTGGGACATCCATTCACACCCCATTTGCCGTTCACTTCTTTAACGGCTTCCCATAACTGAACGTCCCAATTTGACTTCAGCAGTCATTTCAAAATACCATTGGTCCTTTCTACAATTCTGTTAGCTTGAGAGTAATAAGGATTGTGGAAAGTCCACTTACTTCCTTCACCTTTTGCCGATGTTGTACACCTCTAGCAGTGAAGTGGGACCTGTTGTCAGACTGAATTTCCTGTGGCTTTGGGAAAGTTCCAAACCACCCCTGCAAAGCTTTAACCATATTATCATCTGGAGTTCTTTTAAAAGCATCAGCTTCAACCAACCCAGATACGATTTCTACTCCTACTAGCACAAAGTGTTTACCTCCTGACTTCTTAAATGGGCGGATACAGTCTACCTGCCACGCGTCCCATAAGCCTTTACACTTTCTTAAATGCAGAGGGTCATCTTCTAAAGGATGTCTCTCCAGTCACCTGCAAAATTGCTTGCAGGCTGATACGCATGTTTTACATATTTCCCTGGTAACCGGCCAACCACGAGCATGAGCTTCCTTGTACAAATTTTTCGCACCTGTGTGCTGTCTCTTTGCATGCAGCCATTCTAGTAGTTGATGCCAGTCCTCTGTAGTTAGTTCCTTTTTCAGGGTCCATCAGCTCAATTATTCCACTCTCCTGCTGGATTTCTATCTGTTTGGTGAGATGCTACTCAACCAACAGCAACATTTCCTTGACTCGCGATATCTGAAATTTCTTGCCACTTTTCCTTTTGCCACAGTGGAGTTCTGTGAACTTCCCAATCATTTTGTTGCCAGAAAGGAAGCCACTCAGGTACAACCTTTGTACACTGCATAAGAGTCGGCGTAAATGCAGACAAGAGAAATGTTCTATGCCTCATGTCGGAAAACACTCCAAAGAGCTGTGACCTCCCCAGCCTGAGTGCTGCCTTCCCCTTCTCTTTCACCAGATGAAATGTGGAAGGCAGCTGCTCTGCATCTCCATACCTTCCCTTCCCGTTTTGCAGAGGCATCTATGAACCAAGAACTTGCTGCTAGTTCAGGGGAGAAAGGAAGGGCAGCTTTAATTCCAGAGACAGGTTTATCTTGGCTGCTAGCCAGACTCTCAGTGTCTTGGATTGCTAGATTTTTAGCAGCATCTTCTGTTGTTGAGACGCTATTACAGTAGTGTTCCATCTGAGCGTACCATTTTCTAAGTGAGGCCCTTTGGGCAAGCCCGTCAGGCGGGGCGGGGGGGTCCCATTAGTTACAGTTTTGATAACTTTGAAAGGGCCTCTTTTTACAATAGGCTGTTGTCGTCCAGTTTTTTCCTCTTCTGTGAGAGCTAAGCTAACCCCAAACAACCCCTTTTCCCAGGTAGCGTATCTTTTCTCAGCATCTTTGAAACCACAGGAATAAAACGCAAGAGGCCCAGTCGGACCCCGCCCAAGGAGGCAAATCCCCATGCCACCTGCAAGGGATCTGTGGGATGGATAGGGCCTAGTGCTTGGTGAGCTGTTGCCTCAAAAATCAGTAATTGCAATGCTTCTTCCTGAGAAGGAGTCCAATCCCATTTCACCCTTTTCTTCAGCAAGTCATAAAGCGGCCTAGCAATTATTGAGAAATCTGGGATGTGTTTTCTCCAGAACACTAACAGAGCTTGCTGGAGATCTTTCCTGGAATCAGGCATTTGAATCTGATCTAAAGAGGTTAGGGTATCGGGTGGAATACATGTCATACCTCCTTTCCACCAAGTTCCCGAAAACTTCACTTCCTGAGAAGGCTTCTGAATTTTCTCTGGGGGCATCTGCAAATCAAGACTTTCTGAGTGAGAGATTATTTTCTGCTGATGTTTCCCTACTACCTCTATTTCATGCCCCCCCCGCCACCAGAATGTCATCCATGTATTGATAAACAGCTATAGGATCAGGTTTGGGTATTTTTTCTAATTCCTGGGTTAAGCATGCTGGGCCAAAGTGGAACAATGTTTGTGGCCTTGGGGAAGCCTAGTGAAAGTGTATTGCTGTCCTTCCCCTGGGAAGGCAAAATGGTCCATATCTTCTGGCTATATAGGTATCATAAAGAAGATGTCTTTGACATCTCTAGTTGCCATGATTGGGTGAGCCTTTTCTTGAATTGATGTGGTTAATTCAGCTAAGTTTGGGACCACTGTTGTGAGAGGGTCTGTGCTGGCATTAGGCCTGCAAAAATCTACTGTTAAATTTCCACTTTCCATTGGCTTCTTGGACTGGCCATACTGGCAAATTAAAAGGAGAATGTGTGTGAATTATTACCCCTTGCTTTCTCAAGTTCTGTGTAACTGCTTTGATACCTTTTCTGGTACCAGAAGGTAGAGGGTATTGTTTTACATTAGTTCTTTTACTATACGGTAGAGAGGGTGCAGTTTTGAAGCAGCTTAATGTTAAGTGGCAGTGTACCAAAAGACCACAGAAATCCCTCAGAGTCTTCCCACTGCCTCCCAGCAAGGACATCCATTCCTAATCAATTCTTTGGAATGTCCCCGATTCCCATTTGTGGTGACTAATTGATGCTCATCTCCAGTGGAGCATCAGTTTGACTAAGACAACATTCATAGATTTTGTCGTTCCCAGAGCATTAAGAACACAGTATTGTCTCTTAGTTGGAACAATTCCACACCTCTGGACATCCTTTTTTATTAGGGCAGAGTTTTGAGCCCCAGTGTCAATCCAAAAGGTTACTAGTAGCCTTTTGGGGCCCTTGATAGCTGGGATTAATATATCTCCTGATTTCTTTTTAGTGATCATTCTGAAATAAACCCAAGGTCCACCCCTTCGCCCACCTGTAAGCGGCAGAGAGATTAGTTTCCCGAAAACCCTGTTGGTTTTGGCTCACTGCCTGTGTTCTGAGGGAGAGCCTAGGGGAGGGTTCTGCTGCTAGGATGCTGAGAAAGAAGCTGTCAGAGGGGTAATTTTGGCTCGTTGCCCGTGTTCTGTGGGAGAGGCTGGGGGAGAGCTGGTTTTGGTTCCTGAGAAGGGAGGGGTGCACTGGCTTGAGCCGATGGATTCGGTTTTCGATGGTGCCAATTCTTTCTTATTTTCTGCAATTTATCAAGGGCAAACCATCTATCACCTCTCTGGGGATCCCCCTTTTCAACCACCAGTTAGAGGTCTGTTTTCCCTTCTCTATATTTTCACTGTGAGGAGCCCCAAATAACCCAACACCTTTTGTTTTTTCTGATTTCTCCTCTTATAGGTTCTTATAGGTCTATCTTGTCTACAATTGTTCATCAGATCTACTGCAATTTCACGCCATGCCCAAACTTTACGGCTATTGGCAGGTGAATCTGATTGAGAAGCTGAGGGCTGGCAGGGGGAAGAGTACGGAGTGAAGCCAGGATCTCTAGATCCACTTTGGTCACTGGAGTTCCTGAGCAATCTATCTAGTCTTTCTACAGGACTCAAAGCCATGATGCTTTTCTGTAGGTTTAAGGGTTTCTGGAAGGCCACGAATTCAAGGCGTCATTAGTTCTGGCTTCACTGATAATTGCATTGGAGATTCAAAACCAGAAATTAATTTCTTTTCATCAATCATTTGCGGGCAGGTGGCTTTGTGGACACCTTCAAGAGCTGGTCGGGGGTACCAACGATTGCCGCGGGGTCACCCCTTTTCAAAGGATTCATTCCCCTGGCCCAAAAAGCCGCACGCTGTGTCAGGGACCATGCCTCACACTTACCTCCTGTTGTTAAGAAGACTCCATGTCCCCAGTACCCACTGGCCTCCTGTTCAGTTAATTTAATTTGATCTCCACCAGTGAGGGACACTCGGAAGACATATTCTGTCTCCGATTCTTGTGGGACGTGCCCGAATTCTTTTTTCAGCTTAGCTAATTCAGTAGCACTGAATGGTATTTGTTTAGTTGTGACACGTGGGTCAAGATCCTCACCATTAATATAGTTCTTTTCTGTTTCAGCCAAGGGTCTCAAGCAAGGACAGCAGTATTCTCCCCAAGTTTTTACTGCCTCAAGTTCCTTATGGGGATCGATTTGTTATGAGGAAACTCCTTATGAGGAGTTTCCTTTTCCTCTGCCTCTGTAGAGGAACCAGTACTATGTGAATTCTTCACATGTTCCTCTCTAAGGGCAGCTCGCAACATATAGATCTCATTTCTGTCTTCCTTTAATTCTTTTTTCAAAATTTCAAATAAATTTGGAAGGGAATCTATTACTGCTATTTCCTCATTTCTTCACTTAAAAAGGGCTTCTATGGCTGCTGTGGGGCAAGCTCCCAAACCTGAGCAGAGGATGGTTTTATTTTTGCCCAGTTTAAGTTCCATTTCACCTTGTAAAGAACACAGTCTATTGTTCTGGATTAGGGCAAAATTTGGAGAGAATCCCCAAAAAGGGGGCCCCTCCAGAAAGCAAAGCCACATGGCCCTTCCCCCAACTGGTTCGGGAAGAATTCCTCAGAGAGAGGTGGAAAGAACCTGTTTATTTAACACGTACTGCAGCCCCCCAGCACACCAAATGAACAATATCGGATGACACCACTCTTTCACAAATTCAGAAAGTCTCTCCTGGGGTGGTTGCTTTGTTATCGGTCCCTCCAGCACAGGGGCAGCTGCTGCAGCCTCAAGGTGCAAACTCTCGGTGTTTCCCAGGTCCCAGTCCACAACAGGTTCAGGTAGATCCAAAAAGGAAAGAAGAAACAGTCCAGGAAGAAATTTGGACTGTTTAGCTAAACTAACTCATGAGAAGGAGCAGAAAGCAAGAGCAAGTAGAAGCAAGAGCAAAGTGAAAAGCAGGGCAAAAAGCAAAAACAGCACTATGTACTGTCCCGTCTGTATGTCCCGCCAGCTGTGAGGGAGTGGCTGATGAGAGGCACAATACAAAACTTTCACTCTGCTGTCACCGACATAGTTTATGAAAAATCCTTTACTTAGGAATTTTCCTCTCCTGAGAGCTGAGAGGACTCGGAACAAACTGTAAACAATTCTTATCTGCTGCTGTGGAATGCAACGGGGAGAAATCTGTGATTGGCCCCGTCAGACTGTTTGCAATTAAGAGCCTATCACAATTCAACTGTTCGGCCCGTCTCGGGCTGAGAAGACTTCAGTTTACACATTCTCTACTATTCTTAGGATAGCCTTGGTAGTGAAATCTCTAGCTTTATTCTTTTAGTATAGTTTTTATATCTTATATATCATAATATAATAAATCAAGCCTTCTGATGCATGGAGTCAACTGTCTTGTCTCTTCCCTCTTCCTGGGACCCCAGAAAACCACTGAAACACATGGTGAACCCGAGTGAATAAAGGGACATCACCACAGAAGTGGCTTCTAGCCAGAAGCTGAAGAACTGAAGATCCTGAAATTGGGCAGAGTTCACAGCTGAGGCTGGCCACAGAGAGAACCTTTGAAAAGTCTCCGAGACAAGATGTCCGGGAGTTTTCACAGCACAATGCAGTCTGCTGACGCCCAGAGTACACTGTCGCAAGGTACTGTCTACAGTTCCCTTCCTGAAAATGCTGCCCTTCGTGTGAGGCAGATTCGGTTATGGAGGGGAGTACCGACGGAGGCGGAGGTTCCATTCTCATCCTCAGAGGAGAAACTTATCGGCCTCTGGAGGAGATGGGTTCGGGAGGACAGCATTCCTATGCTAACGGCACATTTCTATGAGTTTTTCCGGTGGGCAAAACATCATGGCTTTTTCTCTGATGTGCTGTATGCCTTTGACTCATATGTTTGGGAATGCATGGAATTCATTATCAGAGATCTTTTCTACCGGGGATTCGGTTTTCCTCAGATCTACCCGCATTTCAGAACTCTTTTCCCAGTTTTGAACCGGAAAGCGTCTGCATATCAGTGGATTGCGGATGCACGGGGGTTGTGTCCCTTCTCGCTGGAGCTGGAAACAGGCAAGCCTGTCCTAATCCGCTCTCTAGAAATCTCCAGCCCCCCCGAATCGGGATGCGGAGGTCGACACTTTGCCCGCGGCAGAAGAGAAGTTTTTTCTGCCACTTTGGATCACGTGCCGACGGAACGGCTTGCCCCCCCTTGCTGCCCTCAGGGGGGAGGTGAATTGGCGCCGCAGCGTGAGCCGCTGCCCGCCCCAGAGGACGGGCTGAAGCCTGCAGCCCCTCCCGCGGGCCCGCCTCCGGCGGGGGATGGACCCATCGCTTCCAGCAGAGCTTGTAGGCGGTTCCGGGACGAAAGCACGAAAGTTGCTAGGCGACACACTCAACAGCAGCGACGATCGACGGCAGCCCGCCCCGGAGTCGGGACCTGCGGGCCCTCCCGCGGGCCCGCCTGTGGCGGGGGTCGGTCCCACACCGTCCGCGCCGGTCCCTCCCGCGTCCGACCCTCCAGCAGAGCTAGTGAGGGTTCCGACCGCGGCGACCGCACCCCTGCCGCCCCCCGCCGCTGGCGCGCTGGGGGAGGGAGCGGAAATTGAGAGTCTCTCAGCGGAACCGTCATCGGACCCGACCGCGGCGGCCGCTGCGGCGCCCGCGATCAGCCGGGACCCTCTCCCGAGCTTTTCGGGCTGTCCCGAGGCTGCCCCTGCGAAGGGGGCTGGGACGGGGGAAGGGGACTCAGGCTTGCCCCTCCGTGGGGGGGGTGTGGCTAGGCGGCTGATCGCAGGCTCAGCCCGTCTGCTTGCTTTCTATCTCGGTGTTTTTCGCGGGCTGACCCGGGTCTGGTTCGGGATTTCCCGCTGGGGGTTGGAATGCCTGACTCCCCCTGCGCGCCCTTGCGGCGTGGGGGAGGTGGCTCCTGAGCTGTCTGCCTCCGGTCCCCAGCCCGCAGGGGGTGGTACCGAGGGGCGGAAAGAGGGAACACCTTCTGCATTTGCGATGCAGAGGCAGGAGACACAGTGGAATGTGCGCATCGCTCATCTGCTGTGGGGACGAAGCACCCCCACATCTGGGGTGTTGTTCCCTTGGAAAGCTATTCTTCCCCAGCTGCTGGTCTGCACCGGTTCAGCGAGGATGAAGCGTTCGGTCGCTCATGCTGCCCAGATATTGGCAGCTGTGTGCCGGATTGAGAGAACACAGAGCCCGCTCCGTGGGCCGGGTCTGGGCTGTTTGGCTCGGTTCCCTGGGCCTGGGCCTCCCGGCCAGCGCCTGTTGGGTTTGGGGGCTTTCCTTCCCCCGCCTGGACCTGGGCCACCATTCTGTGAGCCGGGTTTGGGGTCCCTGTTCCCTCCACAGGGGCCGGGGCCTCCGCAAACGGTGGCTGGTAGACCAGCCTGTTTGGGGCCTCAGTGGGCCATTGTCAGCTACTGCTCTTTCAAAAAAAAAACCAAAAACAACAACAACAACAACAACAAAAAAAAAAGTTAAATAAAAAGGGTTGAAAGTGCTGGCAGCTCAGAAATTTTTGCAAGCCTGTTTCAGGACCAAAAGGGACTTTTCAGCACTGTCAAAGAAGAACATCTTCAGTTTGGACTTTTTCCTGAAACTCAGCTGTTTGGACTTGAAGCAATGAACTTTCCTTGGACTGTTTTTGCATTTTCTTCTATTTTAAGATAGTATTGGTGATGTGATGGGTATTTGGTCATATCCAGCATTAACAGAACAGATGACTGGGGATACAAGCATCATAAAGTCAGCCTAGGACACTGCTCTATTGAGATTTGTCACCAGACATATCTCAATAGATATTTAATTTGATATTTCATCTCAATTTAATTAGCAGTTTTGGAACTGCTCATTCAAATTCTACTATCACAGTGAAGCTGAGGAGGAAACACAGCTCACCACAGTTAACTTGTGGCATGCAGGTACTTCCTTTCAATCCAAATGTTTTTCGCTTTTAAGTCCCTGACAACACAGGCATAATGAAACAACTTTTGGGCAAGAAGGGAGATAGTATTCTTCTCATTGATAGTGATGGGTAAGCTGACATGCAAAGCAGTTAATTCAAAGTGAAAGAGGAATCAAGTCAATAGTAAAACTCACTACAGTTTTGTTTACTCCCCTAAATCCTTACTATCCCAAAGTACAAGAACAGCTGTAAAAGCCTTGTGGCTCCCTACTTTTTCCTATCCCTACATGGTAGGGTAAGGGATAAACGATCCCAAACAATGGTAATCCACAGCAGAGCATTCTTGACATCATATTCAGGTTTTGCACAGTGAGCTCTTCACCTGATCAAGTTATTCCATCACAATAGTTTGGGGAGTATCTTAGAGGGCTGGGTGTTGTTTGCTTTGAAACCATCTTGATCATTCAGGAACCCAGTAGCAAGGACAAAGTTTAAACCAAGATAGTGCTATGCTTTGATTTTCATTAATGACAGACATATTTCTACAAGACAGAAGGCTGACCTAATGCTTCACTACAAGGTGGCTGAAGTGACATCCTGGTCCCCATACGTTTATCTGTTTACTTTCAGCTGCTTTCTTACCCGATTATTGAGCTGAACTAGCTCAAAAAGGAAACAGAAAAGTGCCCGAGTTTTTCAAACAAGCAAAAAAAAAAAAAAAAAAACAGATGCAAAATGGTGATTTGTAAGTGCTTTTGAAAAAAGAAGTTTTTTGTACTTCTCATAGATACATGGCATTCTCTAGAAGGATATTGCCTAAATGCTTTGGGTTTGGTTTTGGTTTTGGTTTTTCCTCAATTCTAAATGTTACATATTCTTTTTGGCCATTTTAGTAAACAGATTTTCTGATACATGTGAAAGATGGTTCCAAGTTCCCAGCATTTGCCTCACGACGGTCCCCAAGAAAGACATAGGGACCCTGAGGACCCTGATAGGATTGTTGGCCTGCCAGTGGTGGTGGAATGCCAGAAATCCTGAGGCCCCTGAGCAGAATTCTGGCCTGCCAAGTGATTGTTCGCAGCTCTGTCTACAGTGACTGCTTCTAACATGGCCTGCCAAGGGGTGACGCACCCTATATGCTTGCACCTGCTTGGCGACACCAGCCCAGGAATTTTCCCACCTCTTGGCCAGATGAACTTGCTGGGGCAACTGTGGTAGCCACCCCATGGAAAATCCTTATCTGCTCCATTACCACCGTGAGGGATGGAGATTGAAGCCCTCCTACCAATGACTGAGGCTGAGACCCCGTAATTCTGATCCAGGTGTGCTGGCATGACTGAAGCAGGATGCCGGCTAAGTGTTGCCTGCAGATGTGTTCTCTGGACCTAGACTGGTTTCCCACAGAAACCAGTCCTGAAACAATGGCTCCCACTGCTGATATTGACTTATCCTGCTGAGAACATGGACTGTCTGTACCTCTCTTCAATACCTTTGTCCCCCTCAGCAATTTCAGTAGACTTGCTCTTTGTTGGATCTGCTCCCCCTCAGCCATTTTTAGATCTGTTTCCCACCCTCAGCAATGGACTATAATAGAAACTGGAGTTAACAAGGACTTGGAGATCTCCCCTAAGAAAACTCCTTCGGCCGGACTGTGAGGACTTCTTCTCTCTGCATTTGGTAGCTAAACTCCTCTTCTCGTTCAGGGCAAATTTTGGAGAGAACCCCCAAAGGGGCTCCTCTAGGAAAGCAGATTCACTTGCCCCCTCCCCGCCACGAGTCTGGGAGAAAAGATCTCCTTGGAGAAAAGTGGAAAAAATCTGTTTCTTAAACAATAAAACCCCTTGCTGCTCCACAAGAGATGACAAACTGAGGAAGTCCCTTCCCTGGGTTGCAGTTCAGCTCACGCAGTCCTTTATCAGTCCCTTCCGTGCTTGAAATGCCGCGGGCCAGGCCCGGCCTGGTGGGCCACAGGTGCTAGCTGCTGGTGCTCTTCTGGGTGTTCAGTCCAGAGCACGTTTAAATAGGTCCAAAGAAAAGGGAACAAAGAAAAAAACCACAGCCCAGGGAACTTCTTGGCGTCAGCTAGCTAAAGCTAACTAAAAGCAAAGGAGAGCTTGTTCCTGCTGTCTGTTCAACCGCAGATAATACAGTCCAGGAGCAGGACTGTGGAGGGATGAGTGCAGTGTCTGAAAACAAAGTGCACTCTTCTTCTTTCTCCCCTTGACTCTCTGGATCAAGTCTTAAAGGTGCCAAACTTATTATTCAGCATAAACAGAACAAGACGGTTGGGGATAAAAGCATCATATAGTCAAGTTATCCTAGGACAACTCCCTGTCTAATTCTCCCTCTCTTTTCTGTTTATTTCCTCTTCCTAAGTCCGTTAAGGCATTTGCTGTGGTCATTCTAGAAAAGTTCATTTGTTTTGATTGATACTGCAATCCCCTTTCCGTGTTGTCTTTTGCACTACTCCATCAATTAAGGAACCATCACCAGCCCCATTCGCATGAACGGATTGTGACATTAAGTTGGCATCACAAACTGGATTCTAATAGACAGAGGGGTCTATAAGAAACAGCAGGGCTGTTTGTAGCATGTAACAGGGGAAGGAGGATTAGCTTCAGCAGCACCTAGCCCCTCATCCCAAAAGGGTTGAACAAAGCTGGATAGCAAGGAAAGCTCTTTGAATTTCCTGCAAACTGCACATGCCCAGGTGAAATACATCCCCATACTCTCTTGAGAGTTCTGTCTTTAGAATTTCACAAAAAAACTCTTGGTGCAGAAGGGAAAACTGTTGTTGTGTATGGATGAATTTGGACTGTCTGGGAAGGAAGGGACAACTTGAAGGAACTAAGCAGGACCTCCCAGGCAGATTTTGTCTCTTCACCCATCCAGGGAAGAAAAGGGGAACAGAGCAAAGGCTGTGAGATTGTGTAACTGTGAGATTGTGCACCTCCCTGTCATGGTTTTGGTCCCTTCATAAAATGACTGAAAACTCTAGCACAAAAGTTAACGCTGAATTTTCTGCTCTGCTTGCTAAATACAATGCCAAGCCTTCTCCGGGGAGTTGGGGTGGGGTGGGGGGGTAGATTTGGGCAGAGAACAACTGGCTTAATTTGGAAAATGCTGTAGATAGATGTCCTAGGGTGCCGTTAGGATGCTTGTATCCCCATCCGTGTCTGTTATTTCTGCTGGATATTATGTTCTGTGCCTTCAAGACTGGCTCTGCAGAGTGAAAGTTTTGTTTTGCGCCTCTCATCAGCCATTCCCTCACAGCTGGTGGGACATACAGACGGGACAGTACATAGTGCTGTTTTTGCTTTTTGCCCTGCTTTTCACTTTGCTCTTGCTTCTACTTGCTCTTGCTTTCTGCTCCTACTCATGAGTTAGTTTAGCTAAACAGTCCAAATTTTTTCCTGGACTGTTTCTTCTTTCCTTTTTGGATCTACCTGAACCTGCTGCGGACTGGGACCTGGGAAACACCGAGAGTTTGCACCTTGAGGCTGCAGCAGCTGCCCCAGTGCTGGAGGGACCGATACAGAGCAACCACCCCAGGAGAGACTTTCTGAATTTGTGAAAGAGTGGTGTCATCCGGTATTGTTCATTTGGTGTGTTGGGGGGCTGCAGTACGTGTTAAATAAACAGGTTCTTTCCACCTCTCTCTGAGGAATTCTTCCCTAACCAGTTGGGGGAGGGGCCATGTGGGTTTGCTTTCTGGAGGGACCCCCTTTTTGGGGATTCTCTCCAAATTTTGCCCTAATCCAGAACAATAGACTGTGTTCTTTACAAGGTGAAATGGAATTAAAACTAGGCAAAAATAAAACCATCCTCTGCTCAGGTTTGGGAGCTTGCCTCAGAGCAGCCATAGAAGCCTATCTTAAGCGAAGAAATGAGGAAATAGCAGTAATAGATTCCCTTCCAAATTTAGTTGAATTCTTTTGCAAAAAGAATTAAAGGAAGACAGAAATGAGATCTATATGTTGCGAGCTGCCCTTAGAGAGGAACATGTGAGGAATTCACATAATACTGATTCCTCTACAGAGGCAGAGGAAAAGGAAACTCCTCACATTAAACAAATCGATCCCCATAAGGAACTTGAGGCAGTAAAAACTTGGGGAGAATACTGCTGTCCTTGCTTGAGACCCTTGGTTCAAACAGAAAAGAACTATATTAATGATGAGGATCTTGACCCATGTGTCACAACTAAACAAATACCATTCAGTGCTACTGAATTAGCTAAGCTGAAAAAAGAATTCGGGCACGTCCCACAAGAATCAGAGACAGAATATGTCTTCCGAATGTCCCTCACTGGTGGAGATCAAATTAAATTAACTGAACAGGAGGCCAGTGGGTACTGGGGACATGGAGTCTTCTTAACAACAGGAGGTAAGCGTGAGGCATGGTCCCTGACACAGCGTGCGGCTTTTTGGGCCAGGGGAATGAATCCTTTGAAAAGGGGTGACCCCGCGTCAATCGTTGGTACCCCCGACCAGCTCTTTTAAGGTGTCCACAAAGCCACCTGCCGCAAATGATTGATGAAAAGAAATTAATTCCTGCTTTTGAATCTCCAATGCAATTACCAGTGAAGCCAGAACTAATGACGCCTTGAATTCGTGGCCTTCCAGAAACCCTTAAACCTACAGAAAAGCATCATGGCTTTGAGTCCTGTAGAAAGACTAGATAGATTGCTCAGGAACTCCAGTGACCAAAGTGGATCTAGAGATCCTGGCTTCACTCCGTACTCTTCCCCTTGCCAGCCCTCAGCTTCTCAATCAGATTCACCTGCCAGTAGCCGTAAAGTTTGGGCATGGGGTGAAATTGCAGTAGATCTGATGAACTATTGTAGACAAGATGGACCTATAAGAACCCCGGAGGAGAAATCAGAAAAAACAAAAGGTGTCGGCTTATTTGGGGCTCCTCACAGTGAAAATATAGAGAAGGGACAACAGACCTCTAACTGGTGGTTGTTGAGAGTTAAAAAGGGGGGTTCCCAGATGGTTTGCCCCTTGATAAATTGCAGAAAATAAGAAAGAATTGGCACCATCGAAAACCGAATCCATCGGCTCAAGCCAGTGCACCCCTCCCTTCTCAGGAACCAAAACCAGCCCTCCCCCAGCCCCTTCCACAGAACACGGGCAACGAGCCAAAATTACCCCTCTGACAGCTTCTTTCTCAGCATCCTAGCAGCGGAACCCTCCCCTAGGCTCTCTCTCAGAACACAGGCAGTGAGCCAAAACCAACAGGGTTTTCGGGAAACTAATCTCTCTGCTGCTTACAGGTGGGTGAAGGGGTGGACCTTGGGTTTATTTCAGAATGATCACTAAAAGGAAATCAGGAGATATATTAATCCCAGCTATCAAGGGCCCCAAAAGGCTACTAGTAACCTTTTGGATTGACACTGGGGCTCAAAACTCTGCCCTAATAAGAAAAGGATGTCCAGAGGTGTGGAATTGTTCCATCTAAGAGACAATACTGTGTTCTTTATGCTCTGGGAACGACAGAATCTATGAATGTTGCCTTAGTCAAACTGATGCTCCACTGGAGATGAGCATCAATTAGTCACCAAAAATGGGAATCGGGGACATTCCAAAGAATTGATTAGGAATGGATGTCCTTGCTGGGAGGCAGTGGGAAGTCTCTGAGGGATTTCTGTGGTCTTTTGGTACACTGCCACTTAACATTAAGCTGCTTCAAAACTACACCCTCTCTACCGTATAGTAAAAGAACTAATGTAAAACAATACCCTCTACCTTCTGGTACCAGAAAAGGTATCAAAGCGGTTATACAGGACTTGAGAAAGAAAGGGGTAATAATTCACACACATTCTCCTTTTAATTTGCCAGTATGGCCAGTCCAAGAAGCCAATGAAAATTGGAAATTTAACAGTAGATTTTTGCAGGCCTAATGCCAGCACAGACCCTCTCACAACAGTGGTCCCAAACTTAGCTGAATTAATCACATCAATTCAAGAAAAGGCTCACCCAATCATGGCAACTATAGATGTCAAAGACATCTTCTTTATGATACCTATATAGCCAGAAGATATGGACCGTTTTGCCTTCCCAGGGGAAGGACGGCAATACACTTTCACTAGGCTTCCCCAAGGCTACAAACATTCCTCCACTTTGGCCCAGCATGCTTTAGCCCAGGAATTAGAAAAAATACCCAAACCTGTAGCTGTTTATCAATACATGGATGACATTCTGGTGGCGGGGGGGGGGCATGAAATAGAGGTAGTAGGGAAACATCAGCAGAAAATAATCTCTCACTTAGAAAGTCTTGATTTGCAGATGCCCCCAGAGAAAATTCAGAAGCCTCCTCAGGAAGTGAAGTTTTCGGGAACTTGGTGGAAAGGAGGTATGACATGTATTCCACCCGATACCCTAACCTCTTTAGATCAGATTCAAATTTCTGAATCCAGGAAAGATCTCCAGCAAGCTCTGTTAGTGTTCTGGAGAAAACACATCCCAGATTTCTCAATAATTGCTAGGCCACTTTATGACTTGCTGAAGAAAAGGGTGAAATGGGATTGGACTCCTTCTCAGGAAGAAGCATTGCAATTACTGATTTTTGAGGCAACAGCTCACCAAGCACTAGGCCCTATCCATCCCACAGATCCCTTGCAGGTGGCATGGGGATTTGCCTCCTTGGGCAGGGTCCGACTGGGCCTCTTGCGTTTTATTCCTGTGGTTTCAAAGATGCTGAGAAAAGATACGCTACCTGGGAAAAGGGGTTGTGTGGGGTTAGCTTAGCTCTCACAGAAGAGGAAAAAATGGGACGACAACAGCCTATTGTAAAAAGAGGCCCTTTCAAAGTTATCAAAACTGTCACTAATGGGACCCCCCTGCCCCGCCTGGCGGGCTAGCCCAAAGGGCCTCACTTAGAAAATGGTACGCTCAGATGGAACACTACTGTAATAGTGTCTCAACAACAGAAGATGCTGCTAAAAATCTAGCAATCCAAGACACTGAGAGCCTGGCTAGCAGCCAAGATAAACCTGCCTCTGGAATCAAAACTGACCTTCCTTTCTCCCCTGAACTAGCAGCAAGTTCTTGGTTCATAGATGCCTCTGCAAAACGGGAAGGGAAGGTATGGAGATGCAGAGCAGCTGCCTTACACATTTCATCTGGTGAAAGGGAAGGGGAAGGCAGCGCTCAGGCTGGGGAGATCACAGCTCTTTGGAGTGTTTTCCAACATGAGGCACAGAACATTTCTCTTGTCTGCATTTACACCGACTCTTATGCAGCGTACAAAGGTTGTACCCGAGTGGCTTCCTTTCTGGCAGCAAAATGATTGGGAAGTTCACAGAACTCCACTGTGGCAAAAGGAAAAGTGGCAAGAAATTTCAGGTATCGCGAGTCAAGGAAATGTTGCTGTTGGTTGGGTAGCATCTCACCAAACAGATGGAAATCCAGCAGGAGAGTGGAATAATTGAGCTGATGGACAAGCAAGGCTCAGCCCCCTGAAAAAGGAACTAACCACAGAGGACTGGAATCAACTACTGGAATGGCTGCATGTAAAAAGACAGCACACAGGTGCAAAAAATTTGTACAAGGAAGCTCATGCTCGTGCTTGGCCGGTTACCAGGGAAATACGTAAAACATGCGTATCAGCCAGCAAGCAATTTTGCAGGTGACTGGAGAGACATCCTTTAGAAGATGACCCTCTGCATTTAAGAAAGCGTAAAGGCTTATGGGATGCGTGGCAGCTAGACTATATCGGCTCCTTTAAGAAGTCAGGAGGTAAACACTTTGTGCTAGTAGGAGTAGAAATCGTATCTGGGTTGGTTGAAGCTGATGCTTTTAAAAGAGCTCCAGGTGATAATATGGTTAAAGCTTTGCAGGGGTGGTTTGGAACTTTCCCAAAGCCACAGGAAATTCAGTCTGACAACAGATCCCACTTCACTGCTAGAGGTGTACAGCATTGGCAAAAGGTGAAGAAAGTAAGTGGACTTTCCACACCCCTTATTACTCTCAAGCTAACAGAACTGTAGAAAGGACCAATGGTATTTTGAAATGACTGCTGAAGTCAAATTGGGACGTTCAGTTATGGGAAGCTGTTGAAGGAGTGAACGGCAGATGGGGTGTGAATGGATGTCCCAAAATCACTGCCTTTTGCCTGACAGCTCCAAACATCTTTCCCTCACTACGAGGACCTGATGATTCAAAAGATCCAGTGCATTACCCTAGACAACCTGTTCTGGCGGACCTCCCTACTGTAGGGGAAGTACCACTAGTGCTGAAAACCCCTCTGAATAAACATGCATGGGTAGCCTCTGATGCTCTAGGGAAAGAGCATTGGATAAATACACGCTGGATAATCCCATCATTTGAACTCTTTTCTGCCCCTCAGTGGCAAGATTTCTGTTGTTTTTACTTTTACAGAAGAACCCTGGGGGACATGAGAATCATCCGAACCATGAGAACACTGGTGGCACTTTTCTGCATCCTACCACAACTCCATGGACACAATCCTGCTGCGCGGTCGTGGTCTGAAGCTACCATCCATCACGCTAATGTTCTAGGATGGTATCCCACAGGTCACCGCCCGAACCTAGAGCCTATAGTGCTGCATGACTCCAAGGTATATCATCCAAATGAGTGGGGATGGGATCAGAAGGACTGGACTAGAACCCTAACTGGAACAATTGGTGAGTCCATTGTGAGAGCATGCAGAAAAATGGAAGGATCTTCTATGAGGAAGCCACCTCCAATACAGATGCCCGATATGTTATGGAACCAGGTGGGAAAAATTATCTGGCTATCCCTCCAGCGAGACTGTGTCCTCCAAAGAAGTGGGAGTGTGCCAAACAAATTCCCCTTACTCTTTGTTGCCGCCAGGAGTATGTTGGTAATTACAGTCTAGGTCCCAAAACGAACAATGTTGCAATTACAAAAGATTGTAAAAATGAACCAATTGATTGCTGGCATAATTTTACTTCAGCTAAACTGACTTATGTGGCATGCCGCTGGCAAAATAACTTGACCAACCCATTAGGTTTCAAAGGCTTAGTTCATAAATTTAAGATAAATGCTACAACAAAACCCGCACTGAGCACCGTAGTTACACTCCAGTGGGTAGAAGGGACTGAGAGCATGAAGCCCACACCAAGTGCCGTAGTTACACCCCAGTGGGTAGAAGGGACTGAGAGCATGAAGCCCACACCGAGTACCGTAGTTACATCCCAGTGGGTAGAAGGGACTGAGACTACGAAGCCCACGTTAAGTACAAGAGTTCGACCCCAATGGGTAGTAGGGACTGAGTCCCCTTAGTCAATATGTAACCGAATGGTCTTGGTCCCAGGCTTTTGTTCACTTTGCAGGAATGGGAAAAACAAGGGTTCCAGGTGCCTGATCCTTGCAGCCACTTCCTACTGAGTTCACCTGGAGGTCTCTTACTTCCAATAAGTCTGAGTTTGCCAACTAAAACATGGGCGCCACTGTAAGAGCCTAAATGAGGCGCAAGACTCCAGGCGGCTCTCCAAAATGCAGTTTATTCCATCCAAGATGTTGCAGCAGCCCAGGGTCATGGGTAACAGAGCCTGTGCCTACAGTGGTCAGCTCTAGCTGCAGGCAGGCCTGGAGAGCCTTTGGTTTTGGTTACAATGCATGATATACTTTGCATTGTAAAGTATATCATACTACTGAATATGTATATCATTCTACTGAGCATCTTCATACAGTAGAACCAATCTATCCCTTAACTATTGTCCATAGCCTATCATAACTACTCTAATTACCATAGTCATGTTACTATTCTCCACTCACTAAAAGTCAGTACATTACAGTTGAAGCTGAAAGTTGTTTTTCAGTTTTCTTGCAGAGGAAAATTCGGAGACCTTTTTTCTGCTTGCCACATTTGCTGACTTGTTTGCCTGTGCTATCTTCCTGCTTGGTAAAAACATCTTCTTCTTTAGGGTGGGTTTATCCTTTGCTCTAAGTCATAAAAGCCCCTTCTAACTAACATACCCTTTGCCTCCTTGGTTATCCAGTAAGACTGGCTCAGCAATTCTTTTCTTCTAGATGAAAACTTGCTTCCAACTCTATTCTTTCTTCAGATTTTACATTTAAAAACCTTCTGCTAAGCATACATTTCTGTCAAACTTTCATCCTTCCCAACACCTGGCAGCTTCAAGGGGTAGTGGGAGAAGAAATTAGCATAGGATGCTGAATGATTAACGGAACTACCTGTACTAAAGCAATCTCAATCAGTGTTTTGACTGTTCAGACGAATAAGCATGAACAGGCTTGTACGCACCCAAGCGTACAAGACTGTTGGCAAAATTTTACATTAACACAAACCGCAGAAGTAGTTTGTCTTTGGTCCTTTCTTCTAAGTTTATAATAAATGCTATGACGCAATCTTCTACTACCACTGCCCCAGCCCAACCACTGCTTATTCTTAGCCCGAGAATTTTTGAAATTGGACCCTATAGAATCAGGAAAAGTGGTCAACAACAAATATTGTTCAATCCAGCATGGTCTCTTAAACGAGTCAAATTGCTGACGATGCAAAGCAATGTCTTAGAAATTCAATCCGCCTGTTCACCTTTTTTGCAGACTTCCTTTGAGGGTTGGACCACCCGGCTGCGAAAACAGAAAGACTGGTTTTTTAAAAACCGGACGTACACTAAGAGACGTAACCGGTTTTGTGGAAACAGGTTTGAGAATTCTAAATAGTATTGGTTCAGAAGTACTAATGAATGAATTGGCTACCACAAACAGAGATTTGACCGAATTACAACAGCCACTGCACTCATCCTTATTGGCTTTGGGATCACAGCAGTGGTTGCTATCAACCATATTACCAACTTGGGAAAAGGTACATGGAAATGATCACAAATTGGTAACTGATGCACTCGGGGCTACAAAAAACAACCTTTCTTTGGCTCTTAGCTGTATCCAGGCTCAACTGGGGATGCAGTCAGTTGCTGCCTCAATTAGAAGAAAAGGTGAAGAAGGCGCTTTTCCTACTGAAATTTGGAAAATAATTTGGGACAGCGCCACAGATTTTGAAGAATTCCTGGTGGAATTTGGTAAATTTTACTTATGACCCCATTACAAACACAGCCACAGCTCTTGTATTAACCATACGCAATGCCTCAGTGCATTTGATATTTCTCTAGCTTTCTGAACATAGAGAATGGGCCTGTCAAACTGGTGAAAAATGGCAAAATGTATATTCAGAATCTTGTTTTTTCCAAGAACAAGGCTTCATCTGTGAAAGTAATGCAAGTGTAGCTCAAGACACATGTCTGGATACAGAGCAAAATATCTGTCTTTTTGAAATTTATCTTAACCAGACAGCTGAAACAGTCCTTATATATATAGGCAATGGGTGTGCATGCTTTAGAACTGCTTGTGATATGGTATTGGTAGAAAATGGAGTAGCGGATACTAAAAATCATTCAAATTTTTGTCCTTGTAACTTGACCAAAATTGCAGGATGTGATTTCTCTTACGAAGCTCCAGTTACCTCCCCTTACCTTTCACATTCCAATTACACTCTGATTCACAAACTATTACCTACTCCCATTGGGATGAACATTACTTTGGTGAAGCAATTGTTGCTTCATCAGGACTTAATCAAAATATTGGAGAACATTAGGAAGAATGGACAGAAAAC
The DNA here is from genome assembly GCF_022539315.1 of Serinus canaria. NCBI lineage: Eukaryota > Metazoa > Chordata > Aves > Passeriformes > Fringillidae > Serinus > Serinus canaria. The sequence goes on from NC_066338.1 coordinate 879,587, forward strand.
CCTGGTAACTGTTCATCAAAATGTGAAAGAAATACACCGTGTCATAGAGCGAGTAAGAAATGATGCTGAACACAGGTGGGGGGATACTCTTTTTGGGTGCTCACCTACTGCCACAAGTGTCCTGAACAATTTGTGTCATCCCGTCATTGTCCTCTTGAGTTTAGTTTGGATTCGGTTTTTTTATCAGCAATCTTATTCACTAGGAATTGGAGAAGGATGAAACGGTTAACAAAATTGGCGTCTATAATTAATGCACGCAACTTGGCGGATGTCCTTTTCCCTGTGGTCATCTCCAAGACTAATGACAGAAGGCGATTATAAATTAGACTATGTGTTTTGAAATAATCTTCAATTTTCTTTTGTGATTATATGAAAATTGCCTTTGATTTTTGGTGAAATGTTTTGAAAAAAAATTATTTTAAATTAACATTTGTTGATTTGTTTATTGCTTTATTGCCTTTGATTATTTGTGATTAGTTTGATCATTTAAAAAAATTCTTTTAGAATATTATTCTTTAGATTACTATTAATTATATTTGTTTCTATGTTCCTTCCTCCCCCCCCCCCCCACTTCTATTCTTCCTTTCTCTCTCTCCTCCTTCTCTCTCTCTCTCTCTCTCTCTCAGACCTACTGTCTCTGCTCTCTGGGATATGCTACCATCATACGATGAGTCCTGAAGACTTTGCAATGATACAAGGGAACCCTGCCAATGGAACCCTGCCGATGAAGACCCTTGAAAGACTGTGGTGAGTCACAGGGTGATGTGAAAGACGGTCTGAATTCCCCGCATTTGCCTCACGACGGTCCCCAGGACAGACATCGGAACCATGAGGACCCTGATCGGAATGCTGGCCTACCAGTGGTGGAGTAATGCCAGAAATCCTGAGGCCCCTGAGCAGAATTCTGGCCTTCCAAGTGATTGTTCGCAGCTCTGTCTACAGTGACTGCTTCTAACAAGGCCTGCCAAGGGGTGACGCACCCTATATGCTTGCACCTGCTTGGCGACACCAGCCCAGGAATTTTCCCACCTCTTGGCCAGATGAACTTGCTGGGGCAACTGTGGTAGCCACCCCATGGAAAATCCTTCATCTGCTCCACTACCACCGTGAGGAACGGAGATTGAAGCCCTCCTACCAAGGACTGAGGCTGAGACCCCCGTAATGCTGATCCAGGGGTGCTGGCCTGACTGGAGCAGGATGCCTGCTAAGTGTTGTCTGCAGATGTGTTCTCTGGACCTAGACTGGTTTCCCATAGAAACCAGTCCTGAAACAATGGCTCCCACTCACTGCTGATATTGACTTATCCTGCTTAGACCATGGACTGTCTTTACCTGTCTTAAATACCTTTGTCCCCCTCAGCAATTTCAATAGACTTGCTCCTTGTTGTATCTGCTCCCTCTTAACCATTTCTAGATCTGTTTCCCCCCTCTCAGCAATGGACTATAATAGAACCTTGAGATAACCAGGACTTGGAGATCACCCCAAGGAGAACTCCATAGGCTCGACTGCAAAGACTTCTTCTCTCTCCATTTGGTTGCTATACTCTGAGATCAAGGAAACATCACCACCTACTTTGAATGAGCAGATCATGAGAATAAGTTCTTTCCAGCTGAAATTGGTTCTAGTCAATAGAAGCACACTGGTAGGTAAAAGTAGACTATATTGATAACTTTCAGAATGTATTTCCCTTTCAGTTTTCAGGAGGTACTTGGCACTCTCAAACCAGCCAGAGTTGGCAATGGTGCCAGCATGGTCCTGGGAGGGATCATGCGCAATGCGGAATTTTTTTGAGCCAGAAGGCTGCTCTGAGCCACAAGCCCTGGAACAAAAGCTTTGCCCCATTTCTCAGGTTTGTAAAACTCACCAAACCTAGTTCTAGGAGTCAGTTTGCAGGAGGTACTTGGCACTCTCAAACAAGCCCCAGTTGGCACTGCTGCCAGGTTGGGTCTGGGAGGCATCCTGCGCAATGCGGAATTTTAGGAGACAGTAGGATTCTCCGAGCCACAGGCCCTGAAACAACCAACGCTGCCCCTTTTCCCGGGAAACATAGCTCACCAAACCTGGTTCTAGGTTTCAGATTGCAGGAGGTACTTGGCACTCTCAAACTAGCCCAAGTTTGAACTGGTGCCAGCTTGGTCATGGGAGGCATCCTGCACAATGCGGAAGTTTAGGAGCCAGAAGGCTGCTCCGAGCCACAAGCCCTGGAACACCAACCCAACGCTTCCCGTTTTCCCTGGAAACAAGACTCACCAACCCTGGTTCATGGTGTCAGTTTGCAGGAGGTACTTGGTACTCTCAAACCAGCCCAAGTTTGCACTGGTGCCAGCATGGTCCGGGGACGCATCCTGCGAAATGCGGAATTTTAGGAGCCAGAAGGCTGCTCCGAGTACCAAGCCCAGGAATAAAATCTTTGCCCCATTTCCTATGTTTGGAAAACTCACCACCCCAGTTCTAAGAGTCAGTTTTCAGGAGGTACTTGGCCATCTCAAACCAGCCACAGTTGGCACTGGTGCCAGCTTGGTCCTGGGAGGTATCCTTCACAATGCAGAATTTTAGGAGCCAGAAGGATGCTCCGAGCCACAGACCCTGGAACACCAATGCTGCCCTTTTCCCAGGAAACAAGACTCACTAACCATGGTCCATGGTGTCAGATCGCAAGAGGTATTTGGCACTCTCTAACCAGCCTGACTTGGCACTGCTGCCAGCTTGGGTCTGGGAGGCATCCTGCGCAATGCGGAATTTTTTGAGCCAGAAGACTGCTCCGAGCCACAGGCCGTGGAACAACCAACACCGCCAGTTTTCCTGGAGAAACAAGACTCACCAACCCTGGTTCTAGGAGTCAGTTTGCAGGAGGTACTTGGCACTCTCAAACAAGCCCAAGTTTGCACTGCTGCCAGCTTGGGTCGGGGAGGCATCCTGCGCAAGGCGGAATTTTAGGAGAGAGTAGGCTGCTCCGAGCCACAGGCCCTGAAACCACCAACGCTGCCCCTTTTACCGGGAAACATAGCTCACCAACCATAATTCTAGGTTTCAGATTGAAGGAGATACTTGGCACTCTCAAACCAGCCAGAGTTGGCACTGGTGCCAGCTTGGTCATGGGAGGCATCCTGCGCAATGCGGAATTTTTTGAGCCAGAAGGCTGCTCCGAGCCACAGGCCCTGGAACAAAAACACCGCCCGTTTTCCTGAAGAAACAAGACTCACCAACTCTGGTTCTAGGGGACAGTTTGCAGGAGGTACTTGGCACTCTCACACCAGCCCAAGTTTGCACTGCTTCCAGCTTGGGTCTGGGAGGCATCCTGCGCAATGCCGAATTTTAGGAGAGAGTAGGATGCTCCGAGCCACAGGCCCTGGAACAACCAACGCTGCCCCTTTTCCCGGGAAACATAGCTCACCAACCCTAATTCTAGGTTTCAGATTGAAGGAGATACTTGGCACTCTCAAACCAGCCAGAGTTGGCACTGGTGCCAGCTTGGTCATGGGAGGCATCCTGCGCAATGCGGAATTTTAGGAGCCAGAAGGCTGCTCCGAGCCACAGGCCCTGGAACAAAAACACCGCCCGTTTTCCTGAAGAAACAAGACTCACCAACTCTGGTTCTAGGGGTCATTTTGCAGGAGGTACTTGGCACTCTCACACCAGCCCAAGTTGGCACTGGTGCCAGCTTGCGTCTGGGAGGCATCTTGCGCAATGCGGAATTTTAGGAGAGAGTAATATGCTCCCAGCCACAGGCCCTTTAACATCAAACGCTGCCCCTTTTCCCTGGAAACATAGCTCACCAACCCTGGTTCGTGGAGTCAGTCTACAGGAGGTACTGGGCACTCTCAAACCAGCACAAGTTGGCACTGGTGCCAGCTTGCGTCTGGGAGGCATCTTGCGCAATGCGGGATTTTTTGAGCCATAAGGCTGCTCCGAGCCACAGGCCCTGGAAAACAAGCACCGCCCGTTTTCCTGTAGAAAACGACTCACCAACCCTGGCTGTAGGGGTCAGTTTTCAGGAGGTACTTGTCACTCTCAAACAAGTCCAAGTTGGCACTGCTGCCAGCTTGGGCCTGGGAGGCATCTTGCACAATGCGGAATTTTAGGAGCCAGAAGGCTGCTCTGCGTACTAGGCCCTGGAAGAGCAACAACGCCCGTTTTCCTGGAGAAATTAGACACACCAACCCTGGTTCTCGGTTTCAGTTTTCAGGAGGTACTCGTCCCTCTCAAACCAGCCGAAGTTGGTACTGCTGCCAGCTTGGGCCTGGGAGGCATCCTGCGCAATGCGGAATTTTAGGAGCCAGAAGGCTGCTCCGTGTACCAGGCCCTGGAACAAAAACTTTGCCCCATTTCCCAGGTTGTAAAATTCTCCAACCCTAGCTCTAGGAGTCAGTTTGCAGGAGGTACTTGGCACTCTCAAACAAGCCCCAGTTGGCACTGCTGCCAGGTTGGGTCTGGGAGGCATCCTGCGCAATGCGGAATTTTAGGAGACAGTAGGATTCTCCGAGCCACAGGCCCTGAAACAACCAACGCTGCCCTTTTCCCTGGAAACATAGCTCACCAAACCTGGTTCTAGGTTTCAGATTGCAGGAGGTACTTGGTACTCTCAAACTAGCACAAGTTGGAACTGGTGCCAGCTTGGTCTGGGAGGCATCCTGCGCAATGCGGAAGTTTAGGAGCCAGAAGGCTGCTCCGAGCCACAAGCCCTGGAACACAACGCAACGCTTCCCGTTTTCCCTGGAAACAAGACTCACCAACCCTGGTGTCATGGTGTCAGTTTGCAGGAGGTACTTGGTACTCTCAAACAAGCCAAGTTGCACTGCTGCCAGCTGGGCCTGGGAGCATCTTGCAAATGCGGAATTTTAGGAGCCAGAAGGCTGCTCGCGTACTAGGCCCTGGAAGCAACAACGCCCTTTCCTGGGAAATAGACACCAACCCTGTTCTGGTCAGTTTTCAGGAGGTACTCGCCTCTCAAACCAGCCAAGTTGGACTGTGCCAGCTTGGCCTGGGAGGATCCTCGCAATGCGAATTTAGGAGCCAGAAGGCTGCTCCGTGACCAGCCTGGAACAAAACTTTGCCCCATTTCCCAGGTTTGTAAAACTCACCAACCCTAGTTCTAGGAGTCAGTTTGCAGGAGGTACTTGGCACTCTCAAACAAGCCCAGTTGGCACTGCTGCCAGCTTGGTCTGGGAGGCATCCTGCGCAATGCGGAATTTTAGGAGCCAGTAGGATTCTCCGAGCCACAGGCCCTGAACAACCAACGCTGCCCTTTTCCCGGGAAACAAGACTCACCAAACCTGGTTCTAGGTGTCAGATTGCAGGAGGTACTTGGCACTCTCAAACAGCCCAAGTTGGCACTGGTGCCAGCTTGGTCATGGGAGGCATCCTGCGCAATGCGGAATTTTAGGAGCCAGAAGGCTGCTCCGAGCCACAAGCCCTGGAACACCAACCAACGCTTCCGTTTTCCCTGGAAACAAGACTCACCAACCCTGGTTCATGGTGTCAGTTTGCAGGAGGTACTTGGTACTCTCAAACCAGCCCAAGTTTGCACTGGTGCCAGCATGGTCCGGGGACGCATCCTGCGAAATGCGGAATTTTAGGAGCCAGAAGGCTGCTCCGAGTACCAAGCCCAGGAATAAAATCTTTGCCCCATTTCCTATGTTTGGAAAACTCACCACCCCAGTTCTAAGAGTCAGTTTTCAGGAGGTACTTGGCCATCTCAAACCAGCCACAGTTGGCACTGGTGCCAGCTTGGTCCTGGGAGGTATCCTTCACAATGCAGAATTTTAGGAGCCAGAAGGATGCTCCGAGCCACAGACCCTGGAACACCAATGCTGCCCTTTTCCCAGGAAACAAGACTCACTAACCATGGTCCATGGTGTCAGATCGCAAGAGGTATTTGGCACTCTCTAACCAGCCTGACTTGGCACTGCTGCCAGCTTGGGTCTGGGAGGCATCCTGCGCAATGCGGAATTTTTTGAGCCAGAAGACTGCTCCGAGCCACAGGGCCTGGAAACCACCAACGCTGCCCCTTTTCCCGGAAACATAGCTCACCAACCATAATTCTAGGTTTCAGATTGAAGGAGATACTTGGCACTCTCAAACCAGCCAGAGTTGGCACTGGTGCCAGCTTGGTCATGGGAGGCATCCTGCGATATGCGGAATTTTAAAAGCCAGAAGGCTGCTCTGAGCCACAGGCCCTGGAACAAAAACACCGCCCGTTTTCCTGAAGAAACAAGACTCACCAACTCTGGTTCTAGGGGACAGTTTGCAGGAGGTACTTGGCACTCTCACACCAGCCCAAGTTTGCACTGCTTCCAGCTTGGGTCTGGGAGGCATCCTGCGCAATGCCGAATTTTAGGAGAGAGTAGGATGCTCCGAGCCACAGGCCCTGGAACAACCAACGCTGCCCCTTTTCCCGGGAAACATAGCTCACCAACCCTAATTCTAGGTTTCAGATTGAAGGAGGTACTTGGCACTCTTAAACCAGCCAGAGTTGGCAGTGGTGCAAGCTTGGTCCTTGGAGGCATCCTGCGCAATGCGGAATTTTTTGAGCCAGAATGCTGCTTTGAGCACCAGGCCCTGGAAAACAAACACCGCCCGTTTTCCTGAAGAAACAAGACTCACCAACTCTGGTTCTAGGGGTCATTTGCAGGAGGTACTTGGCACTCTCACACCAGCCCAAGTTGGCACTGGTGCCAGCTTGCGTCTGGGAGGCATCTTGCGCAATGCGGAATTTTAGGAGAGAGTAATATGCTCCCAGCCACAGGCCCTTTAACATCAAACGCTGCCCCTTTTCCCTGGAAACATAGCTCACCAACCCTGGTTCGTGGAGTCAGTCTACAGGAGGTACTGGGCACTCTCAAACCAGCACAAGTTGGCACTGGTGCCAGCTTGCGTCTGGGAGGCATCTTGCGCAATGCAGGATTTTTTGAGCCATAAGGCTGCTCCGAGCCACAGGCCCTGGAAAACAAGCAACGCCCGTTTTCCTGTAGAAAACGACTCACCAACCCTGGCTGTAGGGGTCAGTTTTCAGGAGGTACTTGTCACTCTCAAACAAGTCCAAGTTGGCACTGCTGCCAGCTTGGGCCTGGGAGGCATCTTGCACAATGCGGAATTTTAGGAGCCAGAAGGCTGCTCTGCGTACTAGGCCCTGGAAGAGCAACAACGCCCGTTTTCCTGGAGAAATTAGACACACCAACCCTGGTTCTCGGTTTCAGTTTTCAGGAGGTACTCGTCCCTCTCAAACCAGCCGAAGTTGGTACTGCTGCCAGCTTGGGCCTGGGAGGCATCCTGCGCAATGCGGAATTTTAGGAGCCAGAAGGCTGCTCCGTGTACCAGGCCCTGGAACAAAAACTTTGCCCCATTTCCCAGGTTTGTAAAATTCTCCAACCCTAGCTCTAGGAGTCAGTTTGCAGGAGGTACTTGGCACTCTCAAACAAGCCCCAGTTGGCACTGCTGCCAGGTTGGGTCTGGGAGGCATCCTGCGCAATGCGGAATTTTAGGAGACAGTAGGATTCTCCGAGCCACAGGCCCTGAAACAACCAACGCTGCCCCTTTTCCCGGGAAACATAGCTCACCAAACCTGGTTCTAGGTTTCAGATTGCAGGAGGTACTTGGCACTCTCAAACTAGCCCAAGTTTGAACTGGTGCCAGCTTGGTCATGGGAGGCATCCTGCACAATGCGGAAGTTTAGGAGCCAGAAGGCTGCTCCGAGACACAAGCCCTGGAACACCAACGCAACGCTTCCCGTTTTCCCTGGAAACAAGACTCACCAACCCTGGTTCATGGTGTCAGTTTGCAGGAGGTACTTGGTACTCTCAAACCAGCCCAAGTTTGCAATGGTGCCAGCATGGTCCTGGGACGCATCCTGCGAAATGCGGAATTTTAGGTGCCAGAAGGCTGCTCCGAGTACCAAGCCCAGGAATAAAATCTTTGCCCCATTTCCTATGTTTGGAAAACTCACCACCCCAGTTCTAAGAGTCAGTTTTCAGGAGGTACTTGGCCCTCTCAAACCAGCCACAGTTGGCACTGGTGCCAGCTTGGTCCTGGGAGGTATCCTTCACAATGCAGAATTTTAGGAGCCAGAAGGATGCTCCGAGCCACAGACCCTGGAACACCAATGCTGCCCTTTTCCCGGGAAACAAGACTCACTAACCATGGTCCATGGTGTCAGATCGCAAGAGGTATTTGGCACTCTCTAACCAGCCTGACTTGGCACTGCTGCCAGCTTGGGTCTGGGAGGCATCCTGCGCAATGCGGAATTTTTTGAGCCAGAAGACTGCTCCGAGCCACAGGCCGTGGAACAACCAACACCGCCAGTTTTCCTGGAGAAACAAGACTCACCAACCCTGGTTCTAGGAGTCAGTTTGCAGGAGGTACTTGGCACTCTCAAACAAGCCCAAGTTTGCACTGCTGCCAGCTTGGGTCGGGGAGGCATCCTGCGCAAGGCGGAATTTTAGGAAAGAGTAGGCTGCTCCGAGCCACAGGCCCTGAAACAACCAACGCTGCGATTTTTACCGGGAAACATAGCTCACCAACCATAATTCTGGGTTTCAGATTGAAGGAGATACTTGGCACTCTCAAACGAGCCAGAGTTGGCACTGGTGCCAGCTTGGTCCTTGGAGGCATCTTGCGCAATGCGGAACTTTTTGAGCCAGAAGGCTGCTCCAAACCACAGGCCCTGGAACACCAACACCGCCCGTTTTCCTGAAGAAACAAGACTCACCAACTCTGGTTCTAGGGGACAGTTTGCAGGAGGTACTTGGCACTCTCACACCAGCCCAAGTTAGCACTGCTTCCAGCTTGGGTCTGGGAGGCATCCTGCGCAATGCCGAATTTTAGGAGAGAGTAGGATGCTCCGAGCCACAGGCCCTGGAACAACAAACGCTGCCCCTTTTCCCGGGAAACATAGCTCACCAACCCTAATTCTAGGTTTCAGATTGAAGGAGGTACTTGGCACTCTTAAACCAGCCAGAGTTGGCAGTGGTGCAAGCTTGGTCCTTGGAGGCATCTTGCCCAATGCGGAACTTTTTGAGCCAGAAGGCTGCTCCGAGCCACAGGCCCTGGAACACCAACACCGCCCGTTTTCCTGAAGAAACAAGACTCACCAACTCTGGTTCTAGGGGTCAGTTTGCAGGAGGTACTTGGCACTCTCAAACCAGCCCAAGTTGGCACTGGTGCCAGCTTGCCTCTAGGAGGCGTCCTGCGCAATGCCGAATTTTTTAGAGCCAGAAGGCTGCTCCGAGCCACAGGCCCTGGAACAACAATGCTGCCCTTTTCCCAGGAAACAAGACTCACTAACCGTGGTCCATGGAGTCAGATTGCAGGAGGTACTTAGCACTCTTAAACCAGCCCAAGTTTCCACTGGTACCAGCTTAGTCCTGGAAGGCATCCTGCACAATGCGGAATTTTAGGAGGCAGACAGCTTCTCAGAGACACAAACCTTGGAATACCAACGCTGCCCCTTTTCCCTGGAATCAAGACTCACCACCTCTTGTTCTAAAAATGACTTTGCAGGAGGTACTTGGCACTCTCAAACCAGCCCATGTTTGCACGGGTGCCAGCTTGGTCGTGGGAGGCATCCAGCTCAATGCGGAATTTTAGGAGCCAGAAGGCTGCTGCGAGCCACAAGCCTGGACCTAAAACTTTGCCCCACTTCCCAGATTTAGAAAACTCAACAACCCTAGTTCTGGGAGTCAGTTTGCAGGAGGTACTTGGCACTCTCAAACCAGACCAAATTTGCACTGGTGCCAGCTTGGTCCTGGGAGGCATCCTGCACAATGCGGAATTTTAGGAGCCAGAAGGCTGCTCTGATCCACAGGCCCTGGATCTCCAATGCTGCTCCTTTCCCTTGAAACAAAGCTCACTAACCCTGCTTCTAGGTGTCATTTTTCAGGAGGTACTTGGCACTCTCAAACCAGCCTGACTTGGCACTGGTGCCAGCTTGGTCATGGGAGGCATCCTGCACAATGCGAAATTTTAGGAGCCAGAAGGCTGCTCTGAGCCACAGGCCCTGTATCACCAGTGCTGCCCCTTTCCCTGGAAACAAAGCTCACTAACCCAGGTCCATGGTGTCAAATTGCAGGAGGTATTTGGCACTCTCAAACCAGCCCAAGTTTGCGCTGGTGCCAGCTTAGTCCTGGAAGGCATCCTGCAAAATGCGGAATTTTAGGAGCCAGAAGGCTGCTCCGAGACACAAGCCCTGGAACACCAACGCAACGCTTCCCGTTTTCCCTGGAAACAAGACTCACCAACCCTGGTTCATGGTGTCAGTTTGCAGGAGGTACTTGGTACTCTCAAACCAGCCCAAGTTTGCAATGGTGCCAGCATGGTCCTGGGACGCATCCTGCGAAATGCGGAATTTTAGGTGCCAGAAGGCTGCTCCGAGTACCAAGCCCAGGAATAAAATCTTTGCCCCATTTCCTATGTTGGAAAACTCACCCCCAGTTTAAGAGTCAGTTTTCAGGAGGTACTTGGCCATCTCAAACCAGCCACAGTTGGCACTGGTGCCAGCTTGGTCCGGGAGGTCCTTCACAATGCAGAATTTAGGAGCCAGAAGGATGCTCCGAGCCAAGACCCTGGAACACCAATGCTGCCCTTTTCCCAGGAAACAAGACTCACTAACCATGGTCCATGGTGTCAGATCGCAAGAGGTATTTGGCACTCTCTAACCAGCCTGACTTGGCACTGCTGCCAGCTTGGGTCTGGGAGGCATCCTGCGCAATGCGGAATTTTTTGAGCCAGAAGACTGCTCCGAGCCACAGGCCGTGGAACAACCAACACCGCCAGTTTTCCTGGAGAAACAAGACTCACCAACCCTGGTTCTAGGAGTCAGTTTGCAGGAGGTACTTGGCACTCTCAAACAAGCCCAAGTTTGCACTGCTGCCAGCTTGGGTCGGGGAGGCATCCTGCGCAAGGCGGAATTTTAGGAGAGAGTAGGCTGCTCCGAGCCACAGGCCCTGAGAACAACCAACGCTGCCCCTTTTCCCGGGAAACAAGACTCACCAACCATAGTTCTAGGTTTCAGATTGAAGGAGGTACTTGGCACTCTCAAACCAGCCAGAGTTGGCACTGGTGCCAGCTTGGTCATGGGAGGCATCCTGCCAATGCGGAATTTTTTGAGCCAGAAGGCTGCTCCGAGCCACAGGCCCTGGAACAAAAACACCGCCCGTTTTCCTGAAGAAACAAGACTCACCAACTCTGGTTCTAGGGGACAGTTTGCAGGAGGTATTGGCACTCTCACACCAGCCCAAGTTGCACTGCTGCCAGCTTGGGTCTGGGAGGCATCCTGCGCAATGCCGAATTTTAGGAGAGAGTAGGATGCTCCGAGCCACAGGCCCTGGAAACAACCAACGCTGCCCCTTTCCCGGGAAACATAGCTCACCAACCCTATTCTAGGTTTCAGATTGAAGGAGGTACTTGGCACTCTTAAACCAGCCAGAGTTGGCACTGGTGTGCAAGCTTGGTCCTGGGAGGCATCCTGCGCAATGCGGAATTTTTGAGCCAGAAGGCTGCTCCGAGCCACAGGCCTGGAACAAAAACACCGCCCGTTTCCTGAAGGAGAACAAGACTCACCACCTCTGGTTCTAGGGACAGTTTTCAGGAGGTACTTGGCCCTCTCAAACCAGCCACAGTTGGCACTGGTGCCAGCTTGCCTCTTGGAGGCGTCCTGCGCAATGCTGAATTATTTCAGCCAGTAGGCTGCTCCGAGCCACAGGCCCTGGAACACCAATGCTGCCCTTTTCCCAGGAAACAGGACTCACTATCCGTGGTCCATGGTGTCAGATTGGAGGAGGTACTTGGCACTCTTAAACCAGCCCAAGTTACCACTGGTACCAGCTTAGTCCTGGAAGGCATCCTGCACAATGCAGAATTTTAGGAGGCAGACAGCTTCTCCGAGACACAAACCCTGGAATACCAACGCTGCCCCTTTTCCCTGGAATGAAGACTCACCACCTCTTGTTCTAAAAATGAGTTAGCAGGAGGTACTTGGCACTCTCAAACCAGCTGAAATTTGCACGGGTGCCAGCTTGGTCCTGGGAGTCATCCTGCACCATGGGGAATTTTAGGAGCCAGAAGGCTGCTCCGAACCACAAGCCTGGACCTAAAACTTTGCCCAACTTCCCAGGTTTGGAAAACTCACCAACCCTACTTCTTGGAGTCAGTGTACAGGTGACACCTGGCACTCTCATACCAGACCAAAAGTTTGCACTGGTGCCAGCTTGGTCCTGGGAGGCCTCCTGCGAAATGCAGAATTTTAGGAGCCAGAAGGCTGCTCCGAGTACCAAGCCCAGGAATAAAATCTTTGCCCCAATTCCTAGGTTTGGAAAACTCACCACCCCAGTTCTAAGAGTCAGTTTTCAGGAGGTACTTGGCCATCTCAAACCAGCCAGATTTGGCACTGGTGCCAGCTTGGTCCTGGGAAGCTTCTGCACAATGCGGAATTTTAGGAGCCAGAAGCCTGCTCTGTGCCACAAGCCCTGGATCACCAATTCTGCCCCTTTCCCTGCAAACAAAGCTCACTAACCCTGGTTAATGGTGTCAGATTGCAGGAGGTACCTGGCACTCGCAAACCAGCCCAAGTTGGCACTTGTGCCAGTTTGCCTCTGTGAGGCGTCCTGCGCAATGCGGAGTTTTTTGAGCCAGAAGGCTGCGCCGAGCCACAGGCCCTGGAAAACCAATGCTGCCCTTTTCCCAGGAAACAAGACTCAGTAACCCGGGTCCATGGTGTCAGACCGCAGAAGGTACTTGGCACACTCAAACCAGCCTGTCTTGGCACTGCTGCCAGCTTGGGTCTGGGAGGCATCCTGCGCAATGCGGAATTTTAGGAGAGAGTTGGATGCTCCGAGTCACAGGCCCTGAAACAACCAATGCTGCCCCTTTTCCCTGGAAACATAGCTCACAACCCTGGTTCTAGGTTTCAGATTTCAGGAGGTACTTGGCACTCTCAAACCTGCCCAAGTCGGCACTGGTGCCAGCTTGCGTCTGGGAGGCATCCTGCGCAATGCGGAATTTTTTGAGCCAGTAGGCTGCTCCGAGCCACAGGCCCTGGAACAAAAACACCGCCCGTTTTTCTGAAGAAACAAGACTCACCACCTCTGGTTCTAGGGATCAGTTCGCAGGAGGTACTTGGCACTCTCACACCAGCCCAAGTTGGCACTGGTGCCAGCTTGCTTCTGGGAGGCGTCCTGCGCAATGCCGAAATTTTTGAGCCAGAAGGCTGCTCCGAGCCACAGGCCCTGGAACAACAATGCTGCCCTTTTCCCAGGAAACAAGACTCACTAACCGTGGTCCATGGTGTCAGATTGCAGGAGGTACTTAGCACTCTTAAACCAGCCCAAGATTCCACTGGTACCAGCTTAGTCCTGGAAGGCATCCTGCACAATGCGGAATTTTAGGAGGCAGACAGCTTCTCAGAGACACAAACCTTGGAATACCAACGCTGCCCCTTTTCCCTGGAATCAAGACTCACCACCTCTTGTTCTAAAAATGACTTTGCAGGAGGTACTTGGCACTCTCAAACCAGCCCATGTTTGCACGGGTGCCAGCTTGGTCGTGGGAGGCATCCAGCTCAATGAGGAATTTTAGGAGCCAGAAGGCTGCTCCGAGCCACAAGCGTGGACCTAAAACTTTGCCCCACTACCCAGGTTTAGAAAACTCACCAACCCTAGTTCTGGGAGTCTGTTTGCAGGAGGTACTTGGCACTCTCAAACCAGACCAAATTTGCACTGCTGCCAGCTTGGTCCTGGGAGGCATCCTGCACAATGCGGAATTTTAGGAGCCAGAGGGCTGCTCTGATCCACAGGCCCTGGATCTCCAATGCTGCCCCTTTCCCTTGAAACAAAGCTCACGAACCCTGCTTCTAGGTGTCATTTTTCAGGAGGTACTTGGCACTCTCAAACCAGCCTGACTTGGCACTGGTGCCAGCTTGGTCATGGGAGGCATCCTGCACAATGCGGAATTTTAGGAGCCAGAAGGCTGCTCTGAGCCACAGGCCCTGTATCACCAGTGCTGCCCCTTTCCCTGGAAACAAAGCTCACTAACCCAGGTCCATGGTGTCAGTTTGCAGGAGGTATTTGGCACTTTCAAACCAGCCCAAGTTTGCACGGGTGCCAGCTTAGTCCTGGAAGACATCCTGCAAAATGAGGAAGTTTAGGAGCCAGAAGGCTGCTCCGAGCCACAAGCCCTGGAACACCAACGCAACGCTTCCCGTTTTCCCTGGAAACAAGACTCACCAACCCTGGTTCATGGTGTCAGTTTGCAGGAGGTACTTGGCACTCTCAAACCAGCCCAAGTTTGCACTGGTCCCAGCTTTGTCCTGGGAGGAGTCCTGCACAATGTGGAATTTTAGGAGCAAGAAAGCTGCTCTGAGCCAGAGGCTCTGGAACACCAACACCGCCTATTTTCCTGAAGAAACATGACTCACCACCTCTGGTTGTAGGTGTCAGTTTGCAGGAGGTACTTGGCACTCTCAAACCAGCCCAGGTTGGCACTGGTGCCAGCTTGGGTCTTGGAGGCATCCTGCGCAATACGGAATTTTAAGAGCCACAAGGCTGCTCTGAGCCACAGACCCTGGATCACCAATGCTGCCTTTTTCCCAGGAAACAAGACTCACTAACCCTGGTTCATGGTGTCAGATAGCAGGAGGTACTTGGCACTCTCAAACTAGCCCAAGTTTGCACTGGTGACAGCTTAGTCCTGGAAGGCATCCTGCACAATGACAAATTTTAGGAGCCAGAAGGCTGCTCCGAGCCACAAACCCTGAAACATCAATGCAGTGCTGCCCGTTTTCCCAGGAAACAAGACTCACCAACCCTGGTACTAGGGGTCAGTTTGCAGAAGGTACTTGGCACTCTCAATCCAGCCAGAGTAGGCACTGGTGCCAGCTTGGTCCTTGGAGGCATCCTACGCAATGCTGAATTTTTTGAGCCAGAAGGCTGCTCCGAGCCACAGGCCCTGGAACACCAACACTGCCCGTTTTCCTGAAGAAACAAGACTCACCAACTCTTGTTCTAGGGGTCAGTTTGCAGGAGGTACTTGGCACTCTCAAACCAGACCAAGTTTGCACTGGTCCCAGCTTTGTCCTGGGAGGAATCCTCCACAATGCGGAATTTTAGGAGCAAGAAGGCTGCTCTGAGCCAGAGGCTCTGGAACACCAACACCGCCTATTTTCCTGAAGAAACATGACTCACCAGCTCTGGCTGTATGGGTCAGTTTGCAGGAGGTACTTGGCACTCTCAAACCAGCCCAGGTTGGCACTGGTGCCAGCTTGGGTCTGGGAGGCATCCTGCGCAATGCGGAATTTTAAGAGCCACAAGGCTGCTCTGAGCCACAGACCCTGGATCACCAATGCTGCCATTTTCCCAGGAAACAAGACTCACTAACCCTGGTTCATGGTGTCGGATTGCAGGAGGTACTTGGCACTCTCAAAACAGCGTGACTTGGCACTGGTGTCAGATTCGTCCTGGGAGGTCTCCTGCACAATGCGGAATTTTTTGAGCCAGAAGGCTGCTCCGAGCACCAAGCCCTGTATCACCAACACCGCCTGTTTTCCTGGAGAAACAAGACACATCAGCCCTAGTTCTAGGTGTCAGGTTTCAGCACGTACTTGGCACTCTCAAACCAGCCCAAGTGGGCACTGGTGCCAGCTTGGTCCTTGGAGGCATCCTGCGCAATGTGGAATTTTTTGAGCCAGAAGGCTGCTCAGAGCCACAGGCCCTGGAACACCAACACCGCCCGTTTTCCTGAAGAAACAAGACTCACCAACTCTTGTTCTAGAGTTTAGTTACAGGAGGTACTTGGCACTCTCAAACCAGCCCAAGTTTGCAGTGTTGCTAGCTTGGTCCTGGGAGGCATCCTGCACAATGCGGAATTTTAGGAGCCAGAAGGAAGCTCTGAGCCACAACCCCTGGAACAAAAACTTTGCCCCATTTCCCAGGTTTTTAAAATTCACCAACCCTAGTTCTCGGAGTCAGTTTGCAGGAGGTACTTGACACTCTCAAACCAGCCCAAGTTGGCACTGCTGCCAGCTTGGGTCTGGGAGGCATCCCGCGCAATGCGGAATTTTAGGAGAGACATGGCTGATCCGAGCCACAGGCCCTGGAAGAAAAAAGGCTGCCATTTTTCCCTGGAAACAAAGCTCACTTTCCCTGGTTCGAGGTTTCAGATTGAAGGAGGTACTTGGCACTCTCAAACAAGCCCATGTTGGCACTGGTGCCAGTTTGCGTCTGGGAGGCATCCTGCACAATGCGGAATTTTAGGAGCCAGAAGGCTGCTCCGAGTACCAAGCCCTGGTACACAAACACCACCTGTTTTCCTGGAGAACAAGACACACCAGCCCTACTTCTAGGTGTCAGTTTTCAGGACATACTGGGCACTCTCAAACCAGCCTAAGTTGGCACTCGTGCCAGCTTGGTCCTTGGAGGCATCCTGCGCAATGTGGAATTTTTGGAGCCAGAAGGCTACTCTGAGCCACAAGCCCAGGAACACCAACGCAACACTGCCCAATTTCCCTGGAAACAAGACTCACCAACCCTGGTTCATGGTGTCAGTTTGCAGGAGGTACTTGGCACTCTCAAACCAGCCCAAGTTGGCACTGGTGCCAGCTTGGTCCTGGGAGGCCTCCTGCGCAATGCAGAATTTTAGGAGGCAGAAGGCTGCACTGAGCCACAGGCCCTGGAACAAAATCTTTGCAAATTTTCCCAGGTTTGGAAAACTCACCAACCCTAGTTCTAGGAGTAATTATGCACGAGGTACTTGGCACTCTCAAACCAGCCAGAGTTGGCAATGTTGCCAGCTTGGTCCTGGGAGGCATCCTGCAGAATGCAGGATTTTAGGAGCCAGAAGGCTGCTCCGAGTACCAGGCCCTGGAACACCAACAACGCCCGTTTTCCTGGAGAAACAAGACGCACCAACCCTGGTTCTAGGGGTCAGTTTGCAGAAGGTACTTGGCACTCTCAAACCAGCCAGAGTGGGCACTGGTGCCAGCTTGGTCCTTGGAGGCATACTACGCAATGCGGAATATAAGGAGCCAGAAGGCTGCTCTGAGCCACAGGCCCTGGAACAACCACCGCTGCCCCTTTTCCCTTGAAACGTAGCTCACCAAACCTGGTTCTAGGTTTCAGATTGCAGGAGGTACTTGGCACTCTCAAACCAGCCCAAGTGGGCACTGGTGCCAGCTTGGTCCTTGGAGGCTTCCTGCGCAATGCGGAATTTTTTGAGCCAGAAGGCTGCTCAGAGCCACAGGCCCTGGAACAAAAACACCACCTGTTTTCCTGGCGAAACACGACACACCAACCCTACTTCTAGGTGTCAGTTTTAAGGACATACTGGGCACTCTCAAACCAGCCTAAGTGGGCACTCGTGCCAGCTTGGTCCTTGGAGGCATCCTGCGCAATGTGGAATTTTTTGAGCCAGAAGGCTGCTCTGAGCCACAAGCCCAGGAACACCAACGCAACACTGCCCAATTTCCCTGGAAACAAGACTCACCAACCCTGGTTCATGGTGTCAGTTTGCAGGAGGTACTTGGCACTCTCAAACCAGCCCAAGTTGGCACTGGTGCCAGCTTGGTCCTGGGAGGTCTCCTGCGCAATGCAGAATTTTAGGAGGCAGAAGGCTGCACTGAGCCACAGGCCCTGGAAAAAAACTTTGCCCCATTTCCCAGGTTTTAAAACTCACCAACCCTAGTTCTAGGAGTAAGTTTGCATGAGGTACTTGGCACTCTCAAACCAGCCTGACGTGGCACTGCTGCCAGCTTGGGTCTGTGAGGCATCCTGCGCAATGCGGAATTTTAGGAGAGAGTAGGCTGATCCGAGCCACAGGCCCTGGAAGAACCAAGTCTGCCCCTTTTCCCTGGAAAAATAGCTCACTTTCCCTGGTTAGAGGTTTCAGATTGAAGGAGGTACTTGGCACTCTCAAACCAGCCGAAGCTTGCACTCGTGCCAGCTTGGGTCTGGGAGGCATCCTGCGCAATGCGGAATTTTAGGAGCCAGAAGGCTGCTCTGACCCTCAGGCCCTGGAACACCAACACCGCCCGTTTTCCTGAAGAAACAAGACTCACCAACCCTGGTTCTAGGGGTCAGTTTGCAGGAGGTACTTGGCACTCTCAAACCAGCCCAAGTTGACACTAGTAACAGCTTGGTCCTGGGAGGCATCCTGCACAATGCGGAGTTTTTAGAGCCAGAAGGCTGCTCTGAGCCACAAGCCCTGGAACAAAAACTTTGCCCCATTTCCCAGGTTTCTAAAACTCACCAACCCTAGCTCTAAGAGTCAGTTGGCATGACGTACTTGGCACTCTCAAACAAGTCCAAGTTGGCAGTGCTGCCAGCTTGGGTCTGGGAGGCATCCTGCGCAATGCGGAATTTTAGGAGAGAGTAGGCTGCTCTGAGCCACAAGCCCTGGATCACCAACGCAAAGCTGCACCTTTTTCCTGGAACCATGTCTCACCAACCCTGGTTCTTGGAGTCCGTTTTCAGGAGGTACTTGGCACTCTCAGACCAGCCAGAGTTGGCACTGGTGCCAGCTTGGTCCTGGGAGGCATCCTGCGAAATGCAGAATTTTTTGAGCCAGAAGGCTGTTCCAGTACCAGGCCCCGGAACAACAACAACGCGCGTTTTGCTGGAGAAACAAGACGCACCAACCCTGGTTCTAGGTGTCAGTTTTCAGGAGGTACTTGGCACTCTAAAACCAGCCCAAGTTTGCACTAGTTCCAGATTTGTCCTGGGAGGCATCTTGCACAATGCGGAATTTTAGGAGAGAGTAGGCTGCTCCGAGCCACAGGCCCTGGAAGAACCAATTCTGCCCCTGTTCCCTGCAAAAATAGCTCACTTTCCCTGGTTCGAGGTTTCAGATTGAAGGAGGTACTTGGCACTCTCAAACCAGGCCAATTGGCCCTGGTGCCAGCTTGGTCCTTGGAGGCATCCTGCGCAATGCGGAATTTTAGGAGCCAGAAGGCTGCTCTGATCCACAGTCCCTGGAACAACCACCGCTGCCCCTTTCCCTGGAAACGTAGCTCACCAAACCTGGTTCTAGGTTTCAGATTGAAGGATGTACTTGGCACTCTCAAACCAGCCCAAGTGGGCACTGGTGCCAGCTTGGTCCTTGGAGGCATCCTGCACAATGCGGAATTTTTTGAGCCAGAAGGCTGCTCAGAGCCACAAGCCCTGGAACAAAAACTTTGCCCCATTTCCCAGGTTTTTAAAATTCACCAACCCTATTTCTTGGAGTCACTTTGCTGGACGTACTTCGCACTCTCAAACACCTCCAAGTTGGTACTGCTGCAAGCTTGGGTCTGGGAGGCATCCTGCGCAATGCGGAATTTTTAGAACCAGAAGGCTGCTCTGAGCCACAAGCCCTGGAACAAAAACTTTGCCCCATTTCCCAGGTTTGTAAAACTCACCAACCCTAGTTCTAGGAGTCAGTTGGCAGGACGTACTTGGCACTCTCAAACAAGTCCAAGTTGGCACTGCTGCCAGCTTGGTCCTGGGAGGCATCCTGCACAATGCGGAATTTTTTATGCCAGAAGGCTGCTCTGAGCCACAGGCCCTAGATCAGCAATGCTGCCTCTTTTCCCTGTAAACAAAGCTCACCAATCCTCGTTCCTGATGTCAGATTGCAGGAGGTACTTGGCACTCTCAAACCAGCCCAAGTTGGCACTCGTCCCAGCTTGCGTCTGGGAGGCGTCCTGCGCAATGCGGAATTTTTTAA
This sequence comes from Serinus canaria, assembly GCF_022539315.1. Classification (NCBI taxonomy): domain Eukaryota; kingdom Metazoa; phylum Chordata; class Aves; order Passeriformes; family Fringillidae; genus Serinus; species Serinus canaria. The sequence goes on from NC_066338.1 coordinate 899,270, forward strand.
GCGAGAAAGCGGCTCCGAGCCACAGGCCCTGGAACAACAATGCTGCCCTTTTCCCAGGGCACAAAACGCACTAACCATGGTCCATAGTGTCAGATTGCAGGAGGTGCTTGGCACTCTAAAACCAGCCCAAGTTGGCACTGGTGCCAGCTTGGTCCTGGGAGGCCTCCTGCGCAATGCAGAATTTTTGGAGCCAGAATGCTGCTCTGAGCCACCGGCCCTGGAAAAAATCTTTGCCCATTTTCCCAGGTTTGGAAAACTCACCAACCCTAGTTCTAGGAGTAAGTATGCATGAGGTACTTGGCACTCTCAAACCAGCCCAAGTGTGTACTGGTGCCAGCTTGGTCCTGGAAGGCATCCTGCAGAATGCAGAATTTTAGGAGCCAGAAGGCTGCTTCTGGTACCAGGCCCTGGAACACAAACAACGCCCGTTTTTCTGGAGAAACAAGATGCACCAACCCTGGTTCTGGGTGTCAGTTTGCATAAGATACTTGGCACTCTCAAACCAGCCAGAGTTGGCACTGGTGCCAGCTTGGTCCCGGGAGGCCTCCTGCGCAATGCAGAATTTTAGGAGCCAGAAGGCTGCTCAGAGCCACAGGCCCTGGAACAAAATTTTTGCCCCATTTCCCAGGATTGTAAAACTCACCAACCCTAGTTCTAGGAGTCAGTTGGCAGGACGTACTTGGCACTCTCAAACAAGTCCAAGTTGGCACTGGTGCCAGCTTGGACCTGGGAGGCATCCTGCGCAATGCGGAATTTTAGGAGAGAGTAGGCTGCTCTGAGCCACAAGCCGTGGAACACAAACGCAAAGCTGCATCTTTTTCCTGGAAGCATGACTCACCAACCCTGGTTCTTGGAGACCGTTTTCAGGAGGTACTTGGCACTCTCAGACCAGCCAGAGTTGGCACTGGTGCCAGCTTGGTCCTGGGAGGCATCCTGCGAAATGCAGAATTTTTTGAGCCAGAAGGCTGCTCCGAGTACCAGGCTCTGGAACACGAACAACGCTCAATTTGCTGGAGAAACAAGACGCACCAACCCTGGTTCTAGGTGTCAGTTTGCAGGAGGTACTTGGCACTCTCAAACCAGCCCAAGTTGGCACTGGTTCCAGCTTTGTCCTGGGAGGCATCATGCAGAATGCAGGAATTTAGGAGCCAGAAGGCTGCTCCGAGCCACAGGCCCTGGAAGAAACAAGTCTGCCCCTTTTCCCTGGAAAAATAGCTCACTTTCCCTGGTTCGAGGTTTCAGATTGAAGGAGGTACTTGGCACTCTCAAACAAGCCAAATTGGCCCTGGTGCCAGCTTGGTCCTTGGAGGCATCCTGCACAATGCGGAATTTTAGGAGCCAGAAGGCTGCTCTGAGCCACAGGCCCTGGAACAAAATCTTTGCCCCATGTCCCAGGTTTTAAAACTCACCAACCCTAGTTCTAGGAGTAAGTTTGCATGAGGTATTTGGCACTCTCAAACCAGCCTGACTTGGCACTGCTGCCAGCTTGTGTTAGGAGGCATCCTGCGCAATGCGGAATTTTAGGAGAGAGTAGGCTGCTCCGAGCCGCAGGCCCTGGAAGAACCAAGTCTGCCCCTTTTCCCTGGAAAAATAGCTCACTTTCCCTGGTTCGAGGTTTCAGATTGAAGGAGGTACTTGGCACTCTCAAACCAGCCCAAGCTTGCACTCGTGCCAGCTTGGGTCTGGGAGGCATCCTGCGCAATGCGGAATTTTAGGAGCCAGAAGGCTGCTCAGAGCCACCGTCCATGGAACACCAACACTGCCCGTTTTCCTGAAGAAACAAGACTCACCAACTCTTGTTCTAGGGGTCACTTTGCAAGAGGTACTTGGCACTCTCAAACCAGCCCAAGATTACAATGTTGCTAGCTTGGTCCTGGGAGGCATCCTGCACAATGCGTAATTTTTAGAGCCAGAAGGAAGCTCTGACCCCCAAGCCCTGGAACAAAATCTTTGCCCCATTTCCCAGGTTTTTAAAATTCACCAACCCTAGTTCTAGGAGTCAGTTTGCAGGAGGTACTTGACATTCTCAAACCAGCCCAAGTTGGCACTGCTGCCAGCTTGGGTCTGGGAGGCATCCTGCGCAATGCGGAATTTTAGGAGAGACATGGCTGATCCGAGCCACGGGCCCTGGAAGAACATAGGCTGCCCCTATTCCCTGGAAACATAGCTCACTTTCCCTGGTTCGAGGTTTCAGATTGAAGGAGGTACTTGGCACTCTCAAACAAGCCCATGTTGGCACTGGTGCCAGTTTGCGTCTGGGAGGCATCCTGCACAATGCGGAATTTTAGGAGCCAGAAGGCTGCTCCGAGTACCAAGCCCTGGTACACAAACACCACCTGTTTTCCTGGAGAACAAGACACACCAGCCCTACTTCTAGGTGTCAGTTTTCAGGACATACTGGGCACTCTCAAACCAGCCTAAGTTGGCACTCGTGCCAGCTTGGTCCTTGGAGGCATCCTGCGCAATGTGGAATTTTTTGAGCCAGATGGCTGCTCAGAGCCACAGGCCCTGGAACACCAACACCGCCAGTTTTCCTGAAGAAACAAGACTCACAAACTCTTGTTCTAGGGGTCAGTTTCAGGATGTACTTGGCACTCTCAAACCAGCCCAAGTTTGCACTGGTGCCAGCTTGGTCCTGGGAGGCATCCTGCACAATGCGGAATTTTTTATGCCAGAAGGCTGCTCTGAGCCACAGGCCCTAGATCAGCAATGCTGCCCCTTTCCCTGTAAACAAAGCTCACCATCCCTCGTTCATGGTGTCAGATTGCAGGAGGTACTTGGCACTCTCAAACCAGCCCAAGTGGGCACTGGTGCCAGCTTGCGTCTCGGAGGCGTCCTGCGCAATGCGGAAATTTTTGAGCGAGTCAGCTGCTCCGAGCCACAGGCCCTGGAACGACAATGCTGCCCTTTTCCCAGGACACAAGACGCACTAACCCTGGTCCATGGTGGCAGATTGCAGGAGGTACTTGGCACTCTCAAGCCAGCCCAAGTTTCCACTGGTGCCAGCTTAGTCCTGGAAGGCATCCTGCACAATGCAAAATTTTAGGAGCCAGAAGGCTGCTCTGAGCCACAAGCCCTGGAACACCAAGGCAACACTGCCCAATTTCCCTGGAAACAAGACTCACCAACCCTGGTTCATGATGTCAGTTTGCAGGAGGTACTTGGCACTCTAAAACCAGCCAGAGTTGGCACTGGTGCCAGCTTGGTCCTTGGATGCCTCCTGCGCAATGCAGAATTTTAAGAGGCAGAAGGCTGCACTGAGCCACAGGCCCTGGAACAAAATCTTTGCCCATTTTCCCAGGTTTGGAAAACTCACCAACCCTAGTTCTAGGAGTAAGTATGCATGAGGTACTTGGCACTCTCAAACCAGCCCAAGTGTGCACTGGTGCCAGCTTGGTCCTGGGAGGCATCCTGCAGAATGCAGAATTTTAGGAGCCAGAAGGCTGCTCCGCGTTCCAGGCCCTAGAACAGCAACAACGCCAGTTTTCCTGGAGAAATTAGACACACCAACCCTGGTTCTAGGTTTCAGTTTTCAGGAGGTACTTGTCACTCTCAAACAAGCCCAAGTTGGCACTGCTGCCAGCTAGGGCCTCGGAGGCATCCTGCGCACTGCGGAATTTTAGGAGCCAGAAGGCTGCTCCGTGTACCAGGCCCTGGAAAAAAAACTTTACCCCATTTCCCAGGTTTGTAAAATTCACCAACCGTAGTTCTAGGAGTCAGTTTGCAGGAGGTTCTTGGCACTCTCAAACAAGCCCAAGTTGGCACTGCTGCCAGCTTGGGTCTCAGAGGCATCCAGCGCAATGCGGAATTTTAGGCGAGAGTAGGATGCTCCCAGCCACAAGCCCTTTAACAACCCACGCTGCCCCTTTTCCCTGCAAATATAGGTCACCAACCCTGGTTCATGGAGTCAGTTTGCAGGAGGTACTTGGCACTCTCAAACCCGCCCAAATTTCCACTTGTGCCAGCTTGCGTCTGGGAGGCATCCTGCGCAATGCGGAATTTTTTGAGCCATAAGGCTGCTCTGAGCCACTAGCACTGGAACAAAAACAACGCCCGTTTTCCTGGAGAAAAAAGACTCACCAACCCTGGTTCTAGGTTTCAGTTTTCAGGAGGTACTTGTCACTCTCAAACAAGCCCAAGTTGGCACTGCTGCCAGCTTGGGTTAAGGAGGCATCCTGCGCACTGCGGAATTTTAGGAGCCAGAAGGCTGCTCTGAGCCTCAGGCCCGGAACAAACAACGCTGCCCCTTTCCCTGGATTAAAGCTCACCAACCCTTGTTCTAGGTTTCAGATTGAAGGAGGTACTTGGAAATCTCAAACAAGCCCAAGTTTCCACTGGTGCCAGCTTGGTCCTTGGAGGCATCCTGCGCAATGCGGAATTTTTGAGCCAGAAGTCTGCTCCGATCCACAAGCCCTGGAACACCAACAACGCCTGTTTTCCTGGAGAAACAAGACGCACCAACCCAGGTTCTAGGTTTCAGATTGCAGGAGGTACTTGGCACACTCAAACCAGCCCATGTGGCCACTGGTGCCAGCTTGGTCCTGGGAGGCCTCCTGGGAAATGCGGAATTTTATAAGCCAAAAGGCCGCTCCAAGCCACAGGCACTGGATCACCAACTAACGCTGCCAGTTTTCCCTGAAAACAAGACGCACCAACCCAGGTTCTAGGTGTCACTTTTCTGGACGTACTTAGCACTCTCAAACAAGCCCATGTCTGCACTGCTGCCTGCTTGGGTCTGGGAGGCATACTGCACAATGCGGAATTTTAGGAGCCAGAAGGCTGCTCTGACCCACAAGCCCTGAATCACCAATGCTGCCCCTTTCCCTGGAAACAAAGCTCAATAACCCTGGTTCTAGGAGTCACTTTGCAGGATGTACGTGGCACTCTCATACAAGCCGAAGATGGCACTGGTGCCAGCTTGCCTCTGGGAGGCGTCCTGGGCAATGCGGAATTTTTGAGCCAGAAGGCTGCTCCGAGCCACGGGCCCTGGAACAACAATGCTTCCCTTTTCCCAGGAAACAAGACTCACCAACTCTCGTTCATGTTCTCAGATTGCAGGAGGTACTTGGTACTCTCAAACCAGCCCAAGTTTTCACTGGTGCCAGCTTAGTCCTGGAAGGCATCCTGCACAATGCGGAATTTTAGGAGCCAAAAGGCTGCTGCGAGCCACAAGCCCTGGAACACCAACGCAACGCTGCACCTTTTTCCTGGAATCAAGGCTCACCAACCCTGGTCCTTGGAGTCACTTTTCAGGAGGTACTTGGCACTCTCCCACCAGTCTGACTTGGCACTGGTGCCAGCTTGGTCCTGGGAGGCATTCGGCAAAATGGGGAATTTTAGGAGCCAGAAGGCTGCTCCGAGTACCAGGCCCTAGAACACAAACAATGCCCCTTTTCCTGGAGAAACAAGACGCACCAACCCTGGTTCTAGGTGTAAGTTTTCAGGAGGTACTTGGCACTCTCAAACCAGCCAAAGTTTGCACTGCTGCCTGCTTGGTCCTTAGAGGCATCCTGCAAAATGCGGAATTTTAGGAGATAAAATGCTGCTCTGAGCCACAATCCCTGGAACAAAATCTTTGCCCCATTTCCCAGGTTTGTAAAACTCACCAACCCTAGTTCTAGGAGTCAGTTTGCAGGAGGTACTTGGCACTCTCAAACAAGACCAAGTGGGCACTGCTGCCAGCTTGGTCCTGGGAGGCATCCTGCGCAATGCGGAATTTTAGGAGAGAGTAGGATGCCCCGAGCCACAGGCCCTGCAACAACAGATGCTGCCCCTTTTCTCCGGACACATAGCTCACCAACCCTGGATATGAGTTTCACATTGAAAGAGGTACTTGGCACTCTCAAACCAGCCCAAGTTGGCACTGCTGCCAGCTTGGTCCTTGGAGGAATCCTGTGCAATGCGGAATTTTTTGAGCCAGAATGCTGGTCCCAGCCACAGGGCCTGGAACACCAACACCACCCGTTTTCCTAGGGAAACAGGACTCACCAACCCTGGTACTAGGGGTCACTTTGCAGGAGATACTTGGCACTCTCAAACACGCCCAAGTTGCCACTGCTGCCAGCTTGGGTCTGGGAGGCATCCTGCACAATGCAGAATTTTTTGAGCTAGAATGCTGCTCCGTGCCACAAACCCTGGAACAACCAGCGCTGCACCTTTTCCCTGGAAACATAGCTCACTAAGTCTGGTCCATGGTGTCAGATTGCAGGAGGTACTTGGCACTCCCAAACAAGCCCAAGTTGGAACTGCTGTCATCTTGGGTCTGGGAGGCATCCGGCACAATGTGGAATTTTAGGAGAGAGTAGGTTGCTCCGAGCCACAGGCCCTTGAACAACCAATGCCGCCCCTTTTCCCTGGAAACATAGCTCACCAAAACTGGTTCTAAGATTCAGACTGCAGGAGGTACTTGGCACTTTCAAACCAGCCCAAGTGGGCACTGGTGCCTGCTTGGTCCTGGGAGGCCTCCTGCGCAATGCAGAATTTTAGGAACCAGAAGGCTGCTCCGAACAACAGGCCCTGGAACACCAAATACCACTGCCCGTTTTCCCTGAAAACAAGACGCAACAACCCTGGTTCTAGGAGTCACTTTGCAGGAGGTACTTGGCACTCTCAAACCAGCCTGACTTGGCACTGGTGCCAGTTTAGTCCTGGAAAGAATCCTGCAAAATGCGGAATTTTAGGAGCCAAAAGGCTGCTCCGAGCCACAAGCCCTGGAACACCAACGCAACGCTGCCCGTTTTCCCTGGAAACAAGACTCACCAACCCTGGTCCATGGTTTCAGTTATCAGGAGGTACTTGTCACTCTCAATCCAGCCACAGCTAGCACTGGTGCCTGTTTGAGCCTGGGAGTCCTCCTGCGCAATGCGGAATTGTAGGAGCCAGAAGGCTGCTCTGAGCCACAGGCCCTGGAACAAAACCTTTACCCCATTTCCCAGGTTAGGAAAACTCACCAACCCTGGTTCTAGGAGTCAGTTTTCAGGAGGTACTTGGCACTCTCAAACCAGCCAGGGTCGGCACTGGTGCCAGCTTGGTCCTGGGAGGCATTTGGTAAAATACGGAATTTTAGGAGCCAAAAGGCTGCTCCGAGTACCAGGCCCTGGATCACAAACAACGCCCCTTTTCCTGGAGAAACAAGATGCACCAACTCTAATTTAGGTGTCAGTTTTCAGGAGGTACTTGACACTCAAACCAGCCAGAGTTGGCACTGGTGCCAGCTTGGTCCTGGGAGGCGTCCTGCGCAATGCGGAATTTTAGGAGTCAGAAGGCTGCTCTGAGCCACAAGCCCTGGAAAAAAATCTTTGCCCCATTTCCCAGGTTTGTAAAACTCACCAACCCTAGTTCTAGGAGTCAGTTTGCAGGAGGTACTTGGCACTCTCATACAAGCCCAAGTTGGCACTGCTGCTAGCTTGGGTTTGGGAGGCCTCCTGCGCAATGCAGAATTTCAGGAGAGGTCAGGATGATCGGAGCCACAGGCCCTGAAACAACTAACGCTGCCCCTTTTTCCTGGAAACATAGCTCACGAAACCTGCATCTTGGAGTCAGTTTGCAAGAGGTACTTGGCAATCTCAAACCAGCCTGACTTGGCACTGGTGCAAGCTTGCGTCTGGGAGGCATCCTGTGCAATGCGGAATTTTAGGAGAGAGTAGGATGCTCTGAGCCACAGGCCCTGGAACATCCGACGCTGCCCCTTTTCCCTGGAAACATAGCTCAACAAACCTGGTTCCAGTTTTAAGAACCAGGTTTGTTGAGCTACTTGGCACTCTCAAACCAGCCCAAGTGGGCACTGGTGCCAGCTTGGTCCTTGGAGGCATCCTGCGCAACGCGGAATTTCTTGAGCCAGAAGGCTTCTCAGAGCCACAGGCCCTGGAACACCAACACCGCCTATTTTCCTGAAGAAACAAGACTCACCAACTGTGGTTCCAGGGGTCAGTTTGCATTAGGTACTTGGCACTCTCAAACCAGCCCAAGTTTGCACTGGTTGCAGCTAGGTACTGGGAGGCATCCTGCACAATGCGGAATTTTAGGAGCCAGAAGGCTGCTCTGAGACACAGGCCCTGGATCAGCAATGCTGCCACTTTCCCTGGAAACAAAGCTCACCAACCCTGGTTCTAGGATTCAGATTGAATGAGGTACTTGGCACTCTCAAACCAGCCCAAGTGGGCACTGGTGCCAACTTGGTCCTGGGAGGCATCCTGCGCAATGCAGAATTTTAGGAGCCAGAAGGCTGCTCCGAGCCACAGGCCCGGAAGCACCAACGTAACGCTGCCCCTTTTCCCTGAAAACAAGACTCACCAACCCTGGTTCATGGTGTAAGTTTTCAGGAGGTACCTGTCAGTCTCAATACAGCCAGAGTTGGCACGGGTGCCAGCTTACGCCTGGGAGGCCTCCTGCGCAATGTTGAATTTTAGGAGCCAGTAGGCTGTTCTAAGCCACAAGCCCTGGAACACCAACAAAACGCTGCACATTTTTCCTGGAAGCAAGACTCACTCACCCTGGTTCTTGGAGTCAGTTTTCAGGAGGTACTTGGCACTCTCAAAACAGCCCAAGTGGGCACTGGTGCCAACTTGGTCCCGGGAGGCCTGCGGCACAATGAGGAATTTTAGGAGCCAGAAGGCTGCTCCGAGTACCAGGCCCTGGAACAACAACAACGCCCGTTTTCCTGGAGAAACAAGATGCAACAACTCTGGATCTAGGTGTCAGTTTTCAGGAGGTACTTGTCACTCTCAAACCAGCCTAAGTGGGCACTGCTGCCAGCTTGGTCCTTGAAGGCATCCTGCGCAATGTGGAATTTTTTGAGACAGAAGGCTTCTCTGAGCCACAGGCCCTGGAACACCAACAGTGCCCATTTTCCTGAAGAAACAAGACTCACCAACTCTTGTTCTAGGGGTCAGTTTGCAGGAGGTACTTGGCACTCTCAAACCAGCCAATGTTTGCACTGGTGCCAGCTTGGTCCTTGGAGGCATCCTGCACAATGCGGAATTTTTTGAGCCAGAAGGCTGCTCTGAGCCACAAGCCCTGGAACAAAAACTTTGCCCCATTTCCCAGGTTTGTAAAACTCACCAACCCTAGTTCTAGGAGTCAGTTTGCAGGAGGTACTTGGCACTCTCAAACAAGCCTAAGTTGGCATTGCTGCCAGCTTGGTCCTGGGAGGCATCCGGCGCAATGCGGAATTTTAGGAGAGAGTAGGATGCTCAGAGCCACAGGCCTTTAACAACCAACGCTGCCCCTATTCCCTGGAAACATAGGTCACCAAACCTGGTTCATGGAGTCACTTTTCAGGAGGTACTTGGCACTCTCAAACCAGCCCAAGTGGGCACTGGTGCCAGCTTGGACCTTGGAGGCATCCTGAGCAATGCGGAATTTTTTGAGCCAGAAGGCTGCTCAGAGCCACAGGCCCTGGAACAACAACTCCGCCCGTTTTCCTGGAGAAACAAGACTCACCAATCCTGGTTCTAGGAGTCAGTTTGCAGGAGGTACTTGGCACTCTCACACAAGCCCAAGTTGGCACTTCTGTCAGCTTGCGTCTGGGAGGCATCCTGCGCATTGCGGAATTTTTGGAGAGAGTAGGATGCTCCGAGCCACAGGACCTGGAACACCAACACCGCCAGTTTTCCTGGATAAACAAGACTCACCAACCCTGGTTCTAGGAGTCATTTTTCAGGAGGTACTTGGCACCCACAAACCAGCCCAAGTTGGCACTGGTGCCAGCTTGGTCCTGGAAGGCATCCTGCAAAAGGCAGAATTTTAGGAGCCAGAAGGATGCTCTGAGCCACAGGCCCTGAAACATACAATGCTGCCCCTTTTCCCTGGAAACATAGCTCACCAACCCTGTTTCTAGGTTTCAGATTGGAGGAGGTACTTGGCACTCTCAAACCAGCCGCAGTTGGCACTGGTGCCAGCTTGCGTCTGGAGGCATCCTGCGCAATGAGGAAATATTTGAGCCATTAGGCAGCTGTGAGCCACAGGCCTTGGAACACCAATGCTGCCCTTTTCCTAACAAACAAGACTCATTAAACCTGGTCCATGGAGTCAGATTGCAAGAGGTACTTGGCACTCTCAAACCAGCCCAAATTGGCACTGCTGCCAGATTGGTCCTGGGAGGCATCCTGCGCAATGCGGAATTTTAGGAGCCAAAAGGCTGCTCTGAGCCACAAGCCCTGGAACAAAATCTTTGCCACATTTCCCAGGTTTGGAAAACTCACCAACCCTAGTTCTAGGAGTCAGTTTGCAGGAGGTACTTGGCACTCTCAAACAAGCCCAAGTTGGCACTGCTGCTAGCTTGGGCCTGGGAGGCATCCTGCGCAATGCGGAATTTTAGGAGAGAGTCGGATGCTCCGAGCCAGAGGCCCTGAAACAAATAACGCTGCCCCTTTTCCCTGGAAACATAGGTCACCAAACCTGGTTCTAGGTTTCATATAGGAGGAGGTACTTGGCACTCTCAAATCCGCCTGACTTGGCAATGGTGCGAGCTTGCGTCTGGGAGGCATCCTGCGCAATGCGGAAATTTTTGAGCCAGAAGGCTGCTGTGAGCCACAGGCCTTGGAACACCAATGCTGCCCTTTTCCTAACAAACAAGACTCATAAAACCTGGTCCATGGAGTCAGATTGCAAGAGGTACTTTGCACTCTCAAACCAGCCCAAATAGGCACTGCTACCAGATTGGTCCTGGGAGGCATCCTGCGCAATGCGGAATTTTAGGAGCCAGAAGGCTGCTCTGAGCCACAAGCCCTGTAACAAAATCTTTGCCCCATTTCCCAGGTTTGGAAAACTCACCAACCCTAGTTCTAGGAGTAGTTTGCAGGAGGTACTTGGCACTCTCAAACAAGCCCAAGTTGGCACTGCTGCTTGCTTGGGCCTGGGAGGCATCCTGCGCAATGCGGAATTTTAGGAGAGAGTCGGATGCTCCGAGCCACAGGCCCTGAAACAAATAACGCAGCCCCTTTTCCCTGGAAACCTAGCTCACCAAACCTGGTTCTAGGTTTCAGATAGGAGGAGGTGCTTGGCACTCTCAAACCCGCCTGACTTGGCACTGGTGCGAGCTTCCGTCTGGGAGGCATCCTGCGCAATGCGGAAATTTTTGAGCCAGAAGGCTGCTGTGAGCCACAGGCCTTGGAACACCAATGCTGCCCTTTTCCCGGGAAACAAGACTCATTAAACCTGGTCCAAGGTGTCAGATTGCAGGACGTAATTGGCACTCTCAATCCAGCCAGTGTTGGCACTGGTGCCAGCTTGGTCCTGGGAGGCATCCTGCGCAAGCAGAGTTTTAGGAGCCAGAAGGCTGCTCTGAGCCACAGGCCCTGGAACAAAATCTTTGCCCATTTCCCAGGTTTGGAAAAATAACCAACCCTAGTTCTAGGAGTCAGTTTGCAGGAGGTACTTGGAATTCTAAAACCAGCCAGAGTTGGCACTGGTGCCAGCTTGGACCTGGGTGGCATCCTGCACAATGAGTAATTTTAGGAGCCAGAAG